>NC_091333.1:9161467-9269546 GCF_038502225.1 Cherax quadricarinatus | reverse complement strand
AATCAGTCACTTAATTATTAAGTAATTAATTCAATTAATTTTTTCACTGATTGCATCCGGTTCAGGAAGGACCAGCGGGGAGATATGGAAAATTTTCTAGGGGTGATTACCTTTATGTACTTCAACATTACATGCTTACAAGTAAACTCATTGGGAGACAACCATATTGTTTACCGTAGTCACCCCGTGTAGACACGTGAGAAAACTTAACCACCCCTGGTCACGGCAAGTGGTTCCTTCGACCTCACAATCTTATCCATATCTATCCGAGACCAGTATGGATTGGATAGCACCCACAAGTACAGTTCTACTAATTAATTGTGGACTGTATAGATTATATTAGGGTAGCTGAATGAAGGGGGGGGGTAGGTTACACATGGATATACCCATCAAGGAAAAACACTTGTACATAATCTCTCCACTTACCAGATATTCTCTGGTGATCATTTGATGTAGCTGGATCACTCATAACCTATCCAATTACAACATACCCAACTGGCCAGTATATGTCTGCTATAACTAGAAGGGTTACTTAACTGTGTAAGTAAGTAAGTAAATTTATTCAGGTATACACAAATACAGTTACATAGAATTATCATACATAGCAGCATATGTGTAGAGAACCTAGGATAACCCAAAAAAGTCAGACAGAGTGACTTATTTCCATTGGGGTCCTTTTACCTTATTATTATAATATAAAGGTTATAATATTTTCTTATTATTCTACAATGAAGATAACATCTTATTATCATACTAAAAAGACTATCTACTACACGAGGGTCATTAAGACTATCTACAATACGAGGGTCATTACTAGGGTGATTGATACTCCTTATTTCCTCCATTCCCCATCTCATTTCGATGTCCTGCTACACCGACACGGTTCTTATTCCAGCAGGACGAGGTATCCGTCGGTTTGTCCCGGTTTAGAAGTCTTGCTTCCATAAAGCTTCACTATCCTCGGTACGAGAATCACGCATTCACTCGGAGCAGGGCGATCTATTTCACATCCCGCATTCTCTTAACTCAATGTTCTTATCACTGATTACATTACCATTCACAAGACGATTTAACGTCTCATAATTATTATACACATTAGAGGTGTATAATAATAAGATCTGAGGCCGATGAGCGAGGATTAACACACGGGTATTTCCCCTGGACACACACCATGGCCGCGCACCAGTCACACCCCGGTCGAACCATTATTCACTAATTTTACCACCTTTTTACGGTGGTCCCGTAAATCACGTTCCCTCACTCTTCACCAGGAACAGTTACGACACTTCCTATTATGAAATGAGGCCTATATTAATCCTTAGGCCGCCGTGAATGCCAATTTCCTGGTTACATGCTTTCCCAGCCTCCTCACCACATTCAAAACACTCCCGCCTCCCCCATGGCCCGAGTCGACCTATACCCCCGGGCACTCTTGGTTCTATCCTACTGTCAAATACATTTTTGACTCATATCGACACATTAAAGACCTATTAGGCGCTATAGCTTCGGAAAATCAAAAATTTTCCACAAACTTATTTCCATTGTGGGCCTCAATTTTGTCCCCCAGGATGCGACCCACACCAGTCAACTAACACCCAGGTACCTATTTGCTGCTAGGTGAACAGGACATGTGTAAGGAAACACGTCAAAATGTTTTCACCCCGCCGGGAATCGAACCCGGGCCCTTCGTGTATGAAGCGAGAGCTTTAGCCACCAGGCCGCCGGAAGTACATAATTAACCAGGAGACTGTAATATGTAAAATGACTAATATCTGAAAGGTATAACTACATGTATATATAATGAGGTTTGTTAAGAGCCTATTGTGATTTCTGTAATTAGCTCACAACACGAGCTGCTGGTGCACAATAAATTAACCACTCAGGCTGCACAAATTAAAATAATCCAGTATGATTTACTGGTAATTTGTCAAGAATTTGACGCGAGATATAACAAAGATATTATTGACCCACTCAACGGGTCAATAAGAGCATGGTATTCAGTAACTGATTCATCTGTCTCCAGTGAGTTCTTCACTTCAAGGTAGGTGACTTTATGCCGAAGGGCTCTTGATCTAAAAAAATTAGAGCTACCATGGCTTCAGTTTGTCCCCCATCCCCCCAGGTGCTTTATAATCCGTATGGGTTTAGGGCTCCTAGAAGACAGGTCAGGTGAAGAGGCGAGGAAAGCGCTAGAACCTAAGTAAAGTTAGTAGTAGTAGTGCGATACTTGTACTTACTAGTGATGAGCTTGACTGGTCCGTCTGGCTTGTACTTGATGTGTGTGTGTTGTGAGGCGACGCCGAAGCCAGCACTCACCTTGAAGACAGGCAGGTCATCCAGAGGGATCACCGTTGACGATACTGGCACCAGTACTGTGCCACCAGACAAACATTAACCATCATTATTATGTATTTGTTATTGTTTTTGTTTCTTCTTTATTATAATTATTTGTTAATTTTATATTTAATTCTCTTGAGGTAGTTACAAAAATTATATTGGGGTCCCGAGGGAAGTCAAACACCTCCTGGGGAATGGGAGGTAATCAGGCTTAATCCATATTCAAAATATAATACAAAGGATTCATTGATTTTGATTATTCAAACATCGTTTATTCTTTGACTAAACTCGGACAAATAAATTTTTTTTTTTTATTCTGGTTAACTGCCTCTGGTTAAGATCAAGTAAACATTATTATGGTTCACTACACATGGTATTTAGAGTTGAACAATAATTACAAAATACACATTAACATTTGTGACTTAATTCCGGTGGGGTTACTATACAGAAGTAGTAGATTGCTTTATACTCTTGAAGGTTTCTTGATTCTTAAGGCACCCCTCTTGAAGGACTCTTGATCTTTAAGGCACCCCTCTTGAAGGACTCTTGATCTTTAAGACAGCTCTCTAAGGACTTGAAAAGTATAAAATGCAGGACGCATTTTGTAGAAGTGGAGGTGTTTTGTAAGGAGATGAGAATTCCTGACGCAGATCTTGATGGTTCTCTCAGGTGAGCTTTTCGTCACATGATCGAGGCCATCGACAGACATTTTGGTCCATCTAATAAAAGTTTAAGATTGCATCATGATGTGATGGGCTCACCTTGTTGATATTTGTGTGTGTCAGATTTCTCGTACATCTTCATGGGTCCAGCAGCAGCCAGACTTACCAACGCCAATACTAGTACAGCCCGCGCCATCTGTGGGGAGGAAAATGAATAGCTGCTGAGCACCGAAGAGAGTGAACAATTGTTGATCGTCATCTGTTGACAAAGATGATTTAGTGATCATTCCCACATGTTAAGGAAAATGAAAGAATCTGCTTACCAGTTACAATGGCTTTACTCTCACTGGGACTCGCACATCTAGCTTTTTTTAATACACAGGATCGGGCCCGTAGGATCTCAATAAAAAAAAAAAAATAATGTAGATATAAAGTAGAACACTAGAAGTGCTTCATGACTGACGTCTTGCAAATAATGTCAAAATACGATCATAATGTCTAATTCATCACTTGTTGTAACTGATATAGTGGAGAGAAACACTGATGTTCCATAGCTCGATTGAAAGCGCACTCAGGTCATACACTGAGGTCCGTGGTTTGATCCCCGGTGCAGGCGGAAACATTATGACGTGTTTCTTTAAGATACCTACTGTCCCTTATCACCTAGCAGTAAATAGGTACCCGAGTGTTAGCCTACTGGTATAGGTCGCATCCTGGGAACAAAACCTAATTTGCCCGAAATGTTCTGCATAACAAGTGGCTTTCTATATGGTATGTCACTGATGTCAGCTATGGTCTGTATAAGTTGTATCATGAACTTGTAGAAATGACATTTTTAAAGATGGTAGCAGTAATGGAGAGCTTCACCAAGCAACATTTTTAAGACACCTCGAGACTACGAGATCCCTCAAGAAAGGTTCCTTGATGCAGGTGAGGGGCTCTTGGTCTGTGAAACTGGACATGCGCTCCCCTTTCGTAGATCGAATTTGAACGCCATTCCTTTGGGCGCTTTATGGCCCCTATAAGCTTAGTGGTCCGAGGGTAAAAACAAAAATGAAATTTTTTTAACAAGTCTAATATATGAGGACTCTCCGGGAGCCAGGGACAAATTTTCATACATAGTAACATATATGTAAATTACCCACTAGGATAACCCCGAAAAAGTCAGTGACTTATTTCCATTGGACGTGGGATGGAGAGAAGAGAGCAGAAAAAAATGCAGACTATAGGAGAGGTAATATTACACAGCAGAATGTGGGAGTTCCTCACTGAAGTTCGGTTGGAAGGATGTGACCCGTGGCCTGGTAGGCAAAGCTCTCGCTTCACATGCTGAGGGGTCCGTGGTTCGATTCCCGGAAAGGGTGGAATCAGTGGGCGTGTTTCCTAACACCTGTTGCCCCTATTCACGCATCAGTAAAATAAGTACCTGGGTATTAGTCGACTGGTGTGGGTCGCATCCTGGGACAAAATTGACCTAATTTAAACCATACCCCCGGCCGGGATTGAACCCGCGGTCATAGAGTCTCAAAACTCCAGCCCGTCGCGCTAGCCACTAGACCAGCTAGCCACAATAAGATTCATCCAACTAGGTATATTTCTACACCATAGGAAAGTTAGCACAGGCACAGAGGTGCCTGTGCTAACTTTCCTATGGTGTAGAAATATACCTAGTTGGATGAATCTTATTGTGGCTAGCTGGTCTAGTGGCTAGCGCGACGGGCTGGAGTTTTGAGACTCTATGACCGCGGGTTCAATCCCGGCCGGGGGTATGGTTTATTTGCAATCGTGTCATTACGACTTCTTAAGTCATGTTGACCTAATTTGCCCGAAATGTTCTGCATAACAATCACCTTTCTATATAGTAGTACGTCAGTGATGTCAGCTATGGTCTATATACCTTGTACATATACTAGAAGAAATAAAGATACTAAGACGAGGAGCCGGCAAAGAAGTGAAGCCAGACGATAAACGATGAGTCCTGAGATGAGGAGCAGTGACTCGATCCCAGGAATAACAACTAGGTGAGTTCATGCGCATAAACATACAAGGGTTGATTACTAAAGATAGGACTCCCCCCCCCCCCACACACACACACTGTTACACCTGGTCACGTACATAAAAAGTTCCCACACTCAGTCTTCCGTTCCCACTCAAATGCCATGTAGGTTTGGTATCAGCCTTGAGAAACACACACACACACACACACACACACACACACACGCACACACGCACACACACACACACACACACACACACACACACACACACACACACACACACACACACACACACACACACACACACACACACACACAGGAGGCCAAGAGAAGAATACGATGAGAGCAACAGAGCAATGATCGACACACTAGCCGAGGTGGCCAGGAGAGCACACATGGGGGGAGCAAAGTTACTAGTTATGGGTGATTTCAATCACAAGGAGATTGACTGGGAAAACCTGGAGCCCCATGGGGGTCCCGAAACATGGAGAGCCAAGATGATGGATGTGGTACTGGAGAACCTCATGCATCAACATGTTAGAGACACTACCAGAGAGAGAGGAGAGGATAAACCAACAAGGTTGGACTTTGTATTCACCATGAGTAGTTCGGACATCGAGGGTATCATGTATGAAAGGCCCCTGGGAGCTAGTGATCATGTGGTTCTGTGCTTCGACTACATAGTTGAGCTCCAAGTGGAGAGAGTAGCAGGAATAGGCTGGGAAAAACCAAACTACAAAAGGGGGAACTACTCAGGCATGAGGAACTTCCTTCAAGACATTCAGTGGGAGAGGGAACTGACAGGAAAACCAGTACAAGAAATGATGGACTATGTAGCAACAAAATGCAAGGAGGCAGAGGAGAGGTTTGTTCCCAAGGGAAACAGAAATAATGGGAAGAACAGAACGAGTCCTTGGTTCACCCAAAGGTGTAGGGAGGCAAAAACTAGGTGTACTAGAGAATGGAAAAGGTACAGAAGACAGAGAACTCAGGAAAATAAAGAAATCAGCCGAAGAGCCAGAAACGAATATGCACAGATAAGAAGGGAGGCTCAGAGACAATATGAAAATGACATAGCATCAAAAGTAAAGACTGACCCGAAATTGTTGTACAGCCACATCAGGAGGAAAACAACAGTCAAGGACCAGGTAATCAGACTGAGGAAGGGTGATGGGGAATTCACAAGAAACGACCGAGAGGTATGTCAGGAGCTCAACACAAGATTTAAAGAGGTATTTACAGTGGAAACCAGTAGGACTCCAAGAAATCAGAACAGGGGGGCACACCAGCAAGTGCTGGATGAGGTACATATAACCAAGGAGGAGGTGAAGAAGCTGCTATGCGAACTTGACACCTCAAAGGCGGTGGGACCAGACAACATCTCTCCATGGGTCCTTAAAGAGGGAGCAGAGATATTGTGTGAGCCATTAACAAAGATCTTTAACACATTTGAAACTGGGCAACTCCCTGAGGTATGGAAAATGGCAAATGTAGTCCCAATTTTTAAAAAGGGAGACAGACATGAGGCACTAAACTACAGACCTGTATCACTAACGTGTATAGTATGCAAGGTCATGGAGAAGATCATCAGGAGGAGAGTGGTGGGGCACCTGGAAAGAAACAAGTGTATTTTTGACAACCAGCACGGTTTCAGGGAAGGAAAATCCTGTGTCACAAACCTACTAGAGTTTTATGACAAGGTGACAGAAGTAAGACAAGAGAGAGAGGGGTGGATCGACTGCGTATTTTTGGACTGCAAGAAGGTCTTCGACACAGTTCCTCACAAGAGGTTACTGCAAAAGCTAGAGGACCAGGCACACATAACAGGAAAGGCACTGCAATGGATCAGAGAATATCTGACAGGGAGGCAACAACGAGTCATGGTACGCGACGAGGTGTCAGAGTGGGCGCCTGTGACAAGCGGGGTTCCACAGGGGTCAGTCCTAGGACCTGTGCTGTTCTTGGTATACGTGAACGACATAACGGAAGGGATAGACTCAGAAGTGTCCTGTTTGCAGATGATGTGAAGTTAACGAGAAGAATCAAATCGGACGAGGATCAGGCAGGACTACAAAGAGACCTGGACAGGCTACAAGCCTGGTCCAGCAACTGGCTCCTTGAATTTAACCCTGCCAAATGCAAAGTCATGAAGATTGGGGAAGGGCAAAGAAGACCGCAGACACAATATAGTTTAGATGGCCAAAGACTGCAAACCTCACTCAAGGAAAAAGATCTGGGGGTGAGTATAACACCGAGCATATCTCCTAAGGCGCACATCAATCAGATAACTGCTGCAGCATACGGGCGCCTGGCAAACCTACGGATAGCGTTCCGATACCTCAGTAGTCTTAAACGAATGTTTAAGACTCTGTATACCATCTACGTCAGGCCCATACTGGAGTATGCAGCACCAGTTTGGAATCCACACCTAGTCAAGCACGTCAAGAAATTAGAGAAAGTGCAAAGGTTTGCAACAAGACTAGTCCCAGAGCTACGGGGATTGTCCTATGAAGAAAGGTTGAGGGAAATCGGCCTGACGACACTGGAGGCCAGGAGGGTCAGGGGAGACATGATAACGACATATAAAATACTGCGCGGAATAGACGAGGTGGACAAAGACGGGATGTTCCAGAGATGGGACACAGACACAAGAGGTCACAATTGGAAGTTGAAGACTCAGATGAATCAAAGGGATGTTAGGAAGTATTTCTTCAGTCATAGAGTAGTCAGGCCATGGAATAGCCTAGAAAGTGATGTGGTGGAGGCAGGAACCATACATAGTTTTAAGGCGAGGTATGATAGAGCTCATGGGGCAGGGAGAGAGAGGACCTAGTAGCAATCAGCGAAGAGGCGGGGCCAGGAGCTGTGAATCGACCCCTGCAACCACAAATAGGTGAGTACACACACACACACTCTCTCTCTCTGCTCTGCTCTGTTGTCTGATTCCAAAGCGTCCTCCAAATAACTTAGCATGGGTGGCGAAGTGATAGTGCCTCTGGAGTGGCATTTTTGTGGGCACTCGTATGAGTCTTCCCGGAGAGACACCACATATAATTGTTTGAATTATTAATATAATGGCAGTACACATTATTCAAGACGATGGAGCTGAATACTTCTCCAGGCTGAGGGACTGACCACTTTAAAACAACTACCTCAAGGTTGATAGACTGATCACCTCATCTTGACCTCTCCACTGCTTCTGGTATCTCCATATTCAGCCACCTCTGTAATCAACTGAAGAAGCCTACTGTGTAGGCAAGACATTTCGGAAATATTGCACACATCTCGCAACTATTTCACTACACGTAACTATTGCACACATCTAGTTTCGGCAGTATAGTGTTTGTAGTATATTTTAGTATCACATACCCGCTGGCTCTTGCATTTCCTGCCTGTAATGGTACGAATGATAGTTTCCCTTGACCTGCACTGTCAGACTCCCGACCCGTGAAGAGTTCAACACGTGAAAATATTAGAAATAATTACAGAAATGTTTCCTAGTAATAATAAACCTTTTAAGGGACTGTGGAGGGAGGGTTAAGGGTGCGTTGATGCTCTTGAAGGGCTCTTGATACCCGGAATTGCAGCTATCTTAGCATCAAACCCAGTTAATTCTTATTCACCAAACGCTGTCCCCTACATTTTTAGCGTTTCCCGATTAATAATAATAATAATAATCAGCAATAACTTAGTCAGATAGTGTAAGAAAGCTATTTTAGATTCATAAAAGTTCAGATATTGCAAATAGGCTTCGCTCTAAGGGAGCGAGGAGAGGAAGAGGATGCGAAAATATTAGAAAAAGAGGTATTTTAATATTTTAATAAGGGGTCTCTCATTATTAGTCTTGCTATCGCTAGTCTTTAATCATTTCTCCTGAATGAAAAATTATAAGCGCACTTGTTTTTATTTATGGTAATTGTAATGTATGTTGTATACGAGTGTGAGGCCCCGCACGGGTGTGTGTACTCACCTAATTGTGGTTGCAGGGGTCGATTCACAGCTCCTGGTGTGTGTGTGAGAGAGAGATTAACTATTTGTAATTATTTATAGCTACGGTAGTAAAGCTATGCTCGTGGTGTCTCGCCTTCAGTGACCTAGTTTTTGTTTTGTACGTTATTCACCTCCCTGTTTCGTCAGTGTATCCCGTAAATTTGTGTATATTATATGTGTTTATTATATATACACTACATATTTACCGCCCACAACACAACCACACCCAAGGTCGCAGAACTGGATTTGTGTGAAGTCCCGTTCCGGGTTACACCATTGATGACAGGGGTCCTATTGCAACTGCAAGACCCCTACGGGGACCCGAGCAGGATCCCCAAAGAACTAACAGTGACAAGTCCTCGGAGCTCCTGGTGTGAAAATACAGGCATTGAGTTTGACTCTGGTGAAGTATAATCGTCGTCAGGTCCTCATGGTTCCTCCTTAAGACCGAGGATGGAGGATCTAGTGAAGCTCATTCGGTCACTGTCAGCATTTTCGTCCTCAAGTCCCAGCGTGAGATAAGTTATTTTTCAAGGAAGGTGACATTGTGTGGGAGGTCAAAACGTGGGAGCTTCAAAGAGGAGCATAAGGTCTCACATCTCTGGAGGCCAAGACGTAGGAGAGCTTCAAGGAGCAGCTAAAAGGTCTGGTGAGGAATGGGAGGGGGGGGGGGTTCAAGACGTGGGTGAACCGCCACTAACGGCACCAGGGGCTTGGCACACCCACGACCTTCCATATTTGGCCGCCATGTGCCCAAGTCTCCGTCACCAACACTAACACTAAAACCACCACCACCCCATTATCATCATGTTATCATCATCATCATGTTATCATCATGTTATCATCATCATCATCATCATCATCATCAATCCTCCCACCACTTTTTCTTATGCACCTACCGTCCTTGTTCCTTATTTTATTTCCTTAAATGCCCAAGACAAGGACGATAACAGAAAACTTCGGGAAAGTTGTGAACAGCAGAGGAAGTGAAACCTGGTTGTTTCCCACGACCCTTCACCAACACTTTCTCCCCGAGTCTCGCCTCCTAGTGTGTACTGAAAACACCCCCCATCCTGGTGAAGGGCTCTTAATCGAAGGGATAAGAGTTACCCTTTCTTTGGATCAGATCTGATAATCTCCCAATGCTCAAGCTTTATCTAACCCTCTGGGCTTAGCCCTTCCCCAGGATTACTTGTTATACAGTCATTTGTATTCTGCCCACTCCGTACGTTATTAACAGAAGTGTGTATAGGGGGGGGTGATGTGTGGGGGGGAAGTAAGTGAGCACTGCCTCATTCGTCTTAAACAAGAACATTTGCTGGGGTGACGAGGGACATTGAGTCACACGGGAAGAATATAATTTGTACAGCTCATTTGAAGGTTGACTCTCTATTATTCCTTGTTATACCTGTGTGACTTCACAGATGTCTTCCATCCCCCCCACAAGTGACGTCACAGAGCTCCCCTCCTACACTAGGTGATGTCATAAGGGTTGCCCCTCCCACGTGCTGAATAATTCAGGGAACTCACTTTCATCACTTTTCTTCGCATTATGAAAAGAAAGAGACCAATCCAAGTTGTTGCTAATGTTATATTCACGTTGAAGTGCCAAACCTGTAGGAGTTATACAGTGCCTGGGGAATGGGAGGTAATTAGGTTTAATCTAGGGAAGAGCAGGATAGCTCATAATTCCTTGTATCTAAGAGTCTATTAGCATAAAGGCACTCTTCTTGAAGATTAAACATAGCCAAATTACAGGTGATATTAGAAGCAGATGTGAAGGGATGGGGCAGCATCACACCACCTGGAACACTGCCTCATTCAGATTCAACAGCCTTGAAACCTTACCGCTCTGTTGCAAGTGTAACGATAAATTAGTACTTTGATGACGACTTTAGTCTCCACAGGGCCAGTCTATAGCACAACACAGCACCAGTCTCCACCTTAGATTCTGACAATAACTTTTCCTTTCATTCTCTGGTAGTGACAGGCAGAGATATTATCACCCTGAGGCCAAGCTGCACACTAACACACTTTCACTTTGCTGGAAACGCAGTCCAAATGGCCTACTAACTCTCTCTTCACTGGAAACTCTTCTTGAAAACTTTTCTGAAATCAGTTTGGCTCTCGGTTCACTCAAAGATTTACTGTATAGTGGCCGCCCATAGCATATACGTACCATTCTAGAGTATGGTGGGCGGTGTCGCAGTGGGCGAGGTTTACGCGTAAGGAATGTAGGCGCTCGCAAGCGTCGAGAGAGACTGAGGTTCTGAACTTCAGGTTTCTCAATGTACTGAGCTGCTGGTCTCAGTTGTCGAGTTCTTTTAATACTCTCATCTCTATCTCATTTCCTCTTATTTCAGAAAACGCGAATTAGCCTCAGTGTCTCGTATTACTTTGTGTGTATATATTGATAATGTGTTTTCACTTTGAGGCCATTCAGTGTATGGTGGATATATGGGAACAAGAAAGCAGCTGGCATCTCAACATGCCTGGAAGGGTTACGGGTGCCCAGGATACGTCGGATTTTTGCCTAGTATCTTATCCAGAATATTAAGCTTGTCAACATTACTGTTTTTCTCCCTACGCACGACGCTTCTGCGTGGAGGGAGGGGGCTGGCGGGCGGCTGGTAGATCAGGGATGGGTTTAAGAAAAACAGTAGGATGAGATGAGGGAGAAGAGTTGTCCTGGAGGCCCTTGGAGGATAGAGGACGTCATCTGGAAGCGAGATGCAAGCTACGGGTTGCCTTCATCAGCTGATTATTATTATTATTATAATCAAAAAGAAGCGCTAAGCCACAAGGGCTATACAGCGCTCTTCATCAGCTGAGTATAGCACGCACAACCCCTGGACGCGGGGTCACCTTCACGAGGTGATGAGGTTGATTTGTTAGTGCTTAGGGGGTTAGGGCCTCCTCCCAGCTAGAGGTGTAACTCTCCCCACAGGGTATATGCTCAAGAACTTAGCATCTCTATTTCCATAAATGGTGGGGATATTTCCCCTTTCGTCTGAATTTGTGACACGGCTGATGACACGGAACAAATTATGAATATGTACCTCAGAATGTGAAAAACTGACTTTGAACAGTTTTAATTACCTTGTGATTATAATTTCTGTAATATGAGCGAATTGTTCACGTTAGTAGTGAGGTGTATGTCTTAATATTCAAAA
Source organism: Cherax quadricarinatus (assembly GCF_038502225.1). Classification (NCBI taxonomy): domain Eukaryota; kingdom Metazoa; phylum Arthropoda; class Malacostraca; order Decapoda; family Parastacidae; genus Cherax; species Cherax quadricarinatus. The sequence continues at coordinate 9,257,387 of NC_091333.1, read as the reverse complement.
CGGAATGTGGGTAAACCAGTGAATGACCAAACGGTTCTTGTGTTTTGCAAATAAAAAACAGCGTGCATGGGTAAGCCAAAGGTCACTACTGTCGTGACTCACCAGAAGGCCATCGGCAGTACCACCATCACATGTGCTGTCAAGCACTGTCTTATGGCACCTCCGTCGTAGTGCACCACTGAAAGGGACATTTTGTGCTCGACTTATATTAGGCGATTTTTCCCTCATGAAACGTGTCGGCCTCAACTGATTCTAAGTAGTTCAGTTGTCTTGGGAAGGCGATGAATTGACATTATAAGCTGTAGAGAGGAAATGGTGGGCGCTGTATACTTGTACAGGGTTTAAATTTAATTATTATTATTATTATCATCATCAACTGTAGTAATATTCACGGGTAAGCAATAAATCAGTAATAATCTGTATAGGTTTCGTCAAGACGTGGATGTTGGCTCTCTTCTTTCTACAAAAAAAAAAAAAATATCACAAGTTTTGTGGATGGAGAATGTGAAGCAGAGGCCTCGTGGTCACCCGCTTCCAGGAGATATTGTCCGTGTGTAGCTTGTGGTGTGTCGTCGTTTGTAACAATAAGTACTATTATAAATCACGAGGAAGCGTTAAACATACGGGAGGGGGGGGGGGGGTCATACACAGTGCCTTGTGAATTTAACATTCTGAGGTGTCTGTCGGGACCTCGGTCAACTTTTAAAGAAATAAGTACGATGTTTCTGATTTTATTATGCTGAGTCTGTTTTAAGTTAGAATGATACTCGAATTTATTTTATTGATTTCGTGAATATTTCTATTATTTTAGTTTTTAGCTTGGGTGGGGGCGGGGGAGGGGGGGTTGTGCAGTACTGTCATCTAATATTTGTTGTACTTTATCAAGATAGGCTGGTAAGCTACAATAGTCCAGTACTGTCACCCTGTCAAGTGAAACGGAAGCCTATTAAACGTTTTGCACTCTGACAGGATTGCTAGTCTTCTCATCAGCATATAAGATGATGGGTAACTCTTACATCTGCTCACATTCAGTGAACGTTTAGTTTTCTTTTCCCGTATTTCATAATATTTTTCCCGTATTTCATATTTCCTTACCACTTTAGGATCATTATATTCACGGACCGGAGAGTTAATGGAGAGTTAATGTAAACTACGCCGTGTGAAAAGTGTTAAAAAATAATTTGATTTGAATGTAGTGAATTGGAAGCTGACTTGACTCCACCGGAAGTATAGTCAGTAGTGCATTGTTATGAGTGTACCACCAGGCTGGCGCGTCCTGTAGAATGGCGCGTCCTGCAGAATGGCGCGTCCTGCAGAATGGCGCGTCCTGCAGAATGGCGCGTCCTGCAGAATGGCGCGTCCTGCAGAATGGCGTGGCAGGTACATTTATAAACAAAATCATCCACACACAGATCAAATCTCACAAGGAAGACTAGAATTCATCAGCATGAGAAAGTAATGCTGATTATTATTATTATAATCAAGGGGGAAGCGCTAAACCCGGAGGATTATACAGCGCCTGGGGGGGGGATGTGGAAGGCATTCAGGCTTAATTCGGGGAACTGGAGCACAGATCCAATTCCCTAAATCAAGAGCCCCTCACTAACATCAAGGAACCTTCCTTGAGGGGAAAGTAATGCTGAGTACATATCTCTGTGGTACACCTTCCTGGACGAAAGCGGGAGAAAGACCGTCTCAGGCGGGAAGAATGGACGTAAAATAGTATAACACCAACTGGTGTATTAAGTTACTTACATAACGACAAAAGACGCTCATATGGACCTGGATCAACTGACACCACAAAATTTTCTAGCGAGAATGAAGGTAACTGAATATCTAAGCACCACATCTGCCAATTTTGGGAGAGAAATATATTGGGCACCTCAGGAGAAACCCAGAGTTCTATACTCTTGCCTCTTAACACGTTACGAGTTGTTTTATGGTATGATTGTACCCATAACAGGAGGCCTGGTCACAGACCGGGCCGCGGGGGCTTTGACCCCCGAAACTCTCTCCAGGTAAACTCCAGGTAAATAACAGCCCTACGCAACTTGTTTCTAACAAATATGCAAGCTTAGTCTGGGGACCAAGGGGTATTTTTCTGTGTGCCCAGAATATAAGGATGTTGGGAGAGTGAGAACTTGAAGTGGGACATTTTTTTTTTTTTTGTTTTCCTTTGAGGTTGTGGTGGGAGTCTTGCAGAGATGGCTGAGGGGTGGGTGCCGCTGGAGATCTGAGATGTAATGTAAATGTCATAGTGTGTAGTTGTAGGGAAATCAGTAGCGAAGACTTCATAAAGGTTATACACAGGGATGGTATACAAATAACCCACACATCGGAGACAAACTTGTGATGACATTTTGGTCCAACTTGCCGTTGTGCCTTTTTATTCTTAGTGATATATTAACGGAGTGTCCATAGAGGGTAGGATTGCCCTGGAGTGATACATGGTAATTTACCTGCTGGAATATCCAAGTTTAGGCTTGATGGTATGATAAGCTCTCTGTATTAATTATTCTAATCAAAACTAAGCGCTAAACTACTGGGGTCATACAGCGCTATCTTTCACTTAAATATTTTATCTTGCTTTCCTGGAGGAAAACTGGGTACTAACAAGAATATAGTCAGTCATCAAAAAATCACAAAATAGAACTGCTTTAAGGGCAGAAAGAGCGAGTATACCTTGTTGTTTCAGGTATCTAAAGGGTATTCTGCATGTTTTGATATATACGGCAATTTATTAATACGTACATGTTGGACTGATTGTGCAATCCGGAATTCCTCTCAGAAGGGTACCTGGTGTCTTTGTGGGGTGTCCGTGAGCAAGGCTGCGTATATGATTCGCAATCCTGCACACAGTTTCCTCCACCCGTGACAATGTTCGAAAGAGGATGGGCAAGTACCTATTTTTTTAATAAAGCACTGATGGCAATACCTACCATTGGCTACAAAGTAGTTAAAAAATTATTATACAGTAGGTTGAAAAGGGAACCCCTCTATAGGAGATTGGTAATTTGTGAATGGCAGATTGAGTGGCCAAATCTGCATGTCCAGGGACCCTGAGATGGCTGGAAGTATGATGTATACCTACCTGGCGTATACCCGGAGAGGGTTTCGGGGGTCAACGCCCCCTCGGCCCGGTCTGTGACCAGGCTTCATGGTGGATCAGGGCCTGATCAACCAGGCTGTTACTGTTGGCCGCACGCAATACCCGACGTACGAAAAACAGCCGGGCTGATCAGGTACTGACTTCAGGTACCTGTCCAATGCCTTCTCGAAGACAGCCAGGGGTCTATTGGTAATCCCCCTTATGTATGCTGGGAGGCAGTTGAACAGTCTAGGGCCCCCCTCACACTTAGTGTTCTCTCTTACCGTGCTAGTGGCGCCCCTGCTTTTCATTGGAGATGTTGCATCGTCTGCCGAGTCTTTTGCTTTCATATTATTATTATTATAATCAAAAAGAAGCGCTAAGCCACAAGGGCTATACAGCGCTGCAGGGTAGGGAAGGAAGCGAGAGTATTGGATGGCAGAAGGGAGAAGGGATGATCAGCAGGTTACAGAAAACAGCGGGGCAGGGGATAGTACGGGGGTAGAGGGTAGCAAGAGATTGAAGTAGAAAGGGCTGAAGGTATCAGAATTTGTGAAGTCAGTCAGTTGTTGTCAAAAAGTCAATGAGAGAGTCCGGATGAAAGGTGGGTCCATCAGCGAGAAGGGAAGGTAAAGAGAGAGCAGCGGAGCGAAGACGACGACAGAGGTAAATTCTGCATGCTCATTGATAAAGTGGGCAGTCCAACAGAATGTGGCTGACTGATAATGGAGCTTGGCAATTCTCACAGAGAGGAGCAAGACGCCTCTCCATGAGATATCCATGAGTAAGACGAGTATGGCCAATGCGAAGACGGGAGAGAGTAGTCTCCCAACCTCGACACTGGTGATAAGAAGACGGCCAGTAACCTATACTCGGTTTAATAGATTGAAGTTTGTTGCCGAGCATAGTAGACCAACGTTGTTGCCAACGGGTGTGAAGGTGGGAAGATATTGCAGCAAAATAGTCCGTAAATGGAATACCTCTATAAGAAACTGGTAGGTCATGTACTGCTGACCGCGCAGCAGTGTCTGCCTGTTCATTGCCCTGTACGTCAACATGACCAGGGACCCAACAAAAAACAATATCTTTATGCTTGGTAAAGATGCGGCGAAGCCAAAGTTGGATACGGAGGACTAAGGGGTGAGGTGTATCAAATTTTTGTATAGCCTGTAAAGCACTAAGGGAGTCTGAGACGACCACAAATGATGACACAGGCATAGATGCAATACGGATAAGTGCTGTAAGGATGGCATATAATTCAGCAGTAAAAATAGTAAATACCCTTGTACGACGCTGTCCGGAAACACTGCTGCGAATCCTACGCCGTCAGAAGACTTAGAGCCATCTGTGTACACAGCAATGGCATGAGAATGAGAGTGAAAGTGGTCAAGAAAAAGAGAGCGGGAAGCGACCGTAGATAGTTGGGCTTTCGAGCAAGGGAGGGAGAAAGAACAGACTCGAACAGCTGGAACTTCCCAGGGGGGTAGGGAAAAGTGAGATGCTACATGTACATAGAAAGGTGGTAGTTGAAGAGAAGACAAGAGCGAATGAAGGCGAAGAGAGAAGGGACGGAGTAAACAGGGGCGGCGAACAAATAAAGAATGTCTACTAATATCAGTGACCATTCTATAAATGGAAGGATTGCGGAGATCACGAGAGCGTACATAGTAGCGCAGGCAATGGGCATCACGGCGATCGGATAAGGATGGAACGTTCGCTTCTGCATAGAGGCTCTCGACAGGGGAAGAGCGAAAAGCACCAAGGCATAAACGTAATCCTTGGTGATGAATGGGGTTAAGGCTAGAGAGAGCAGCAGGAGATGCCGCTGAATAGATCTGGTCACCATAATCAAGTTTCGATAAAATAAGGGTGGAATGTAGGCGAAGGAGGGTTCGACGATCAGCTCCCCATGAAAGATGAGCAAGGGTTTTAAGAAGGTTCAGCCGGTTTGCTTTCATAGGTAGTGATTTTCTTGTGCAAGTTTGGTACTAATCCCTCTAGGATTTTCCAAGTGTATATAATCATGTATCTCTCCCACCTGCATTCTAGAGAGTACAGGTTGAGGAACTTCAAGCGTTCCCAGTAACCGAGGTGTTTTATCGCAGTTATATGTGCCGTGAAGGTTCTCTGTACATTTTCTAAGTCAGCAATTTCACCTGCCTTCAAGGTGCTGTTAATGTGCAACAATATTCCAGCCTAGATAGAACAAGCGACCTGAAAAAGTGTCATCATGGGCTTGGCATCCCTAGTTTTGAAGTTTCTCATTATCCATCCTATCATTTTTCTAGCAGATACGATTGATACAATGTTGTGGTCTTTTACATTAGTTTTTCTTTCTATTGTGGAATTTATTTTATACTCCAATACAGTTTTAATTTACTCACGTTTTCCATATCTGAGTAATTGAAATTTCTCATCATTGAACTTCATAGTTTTCTGCGGCCCATTTAAAAATTTGGTTGATGTCCGCCTGAAGTCTTGCAGTGTCTTCAGTGGAGGACACTGCCATGCAAATTCGGGTGTCATCTGCAAAGGAAGACACGGTGCTGTGGCTTCCATCTGTGCGTGTCAGATATTAGGATGAGGAACAAGATGGGAGAGAGACTACTGTGCCTTGTGGAACAGAGCTTTTCACCATAGCCGCCTCAGACTTTACTCTGTTTGCTACTGCTGTGTGTGTTCTATTTGTTAGAAAATTATATTATTATTATTATAATCAAAAAGAAGCACTAAGCCACAAGGGCTATACAGCTTAGGAAATTATAGATCCAGCTACCAACTTTTCCTGTTATTCCTTTATCACGCATTTGGTGCACTATTACACCGTGGTCACACCTGTCAAAGGCCTTTACAAAGTCTCTGTACACTACACCTGCATTTTGTGTGTCCTCTAGAGCATCCAGGACCTTGTCATAGTGGTCCAGTAGTTGGGACAGACAGCGACCTGCTCTTAACCCATGTTGCCCTGGGTTGTGTAACTGATAGGTATCTAGGTGAGTGGCGACCTTGCTTCTTAGAACCCTTTTAAAGATTTTTTTTTATATGGGATGTTAGCGCTATCTTTTGCTAAAACCAACAAACATGGCCCACTCCACTTTGTGGAGTGGGACAATGTCTGTTGTTTTTAACAGCTGTGGGGCGACCCCTGTGTCCATGCTTCCTCTCCATGAGATGTTAATAGCACATGATAGGGGCTTCTTGCAGTTCTTGATGAACACGGAGTTCCACGAGTCTGGGCCTGAGACAGAGTGCATGAACATGTCATTTATCACCTTTTCGAAGTCATTTGGCGTCAGGGTAATATCAGGTTTGAGTCAAACAAATTGTGTGTGTTGCTCATAAAAAGTTCACCTGTGCCCCGATGGCTAAAGCTCTCGGTTCACACACGGAGGTCCCGGGTTCGATTCCCGGCGGAAACATTTCGACGTGTTTCCTTACACCTATTGTCATGTTCACGTAGCAGAAAATAGGTACCTGGGTGTTAGTCGACTGGTGTGGGTCGCATCCTGGGGGACAAGATTGAGGACCATAATGGAAATAAGACAGACAGTCCTCCATGACGCACTGACTTTCTTGGGTGGCTAACCCTCCGGTGTTAAAAATCCGAAGAAAATCTTTAGGTTTTCGACTCTGGTTAGCGGCTCGCTAAAAACCGAATCATATTGGGACTTGAGTAGCTCGCTCATTTCCATACTGCCATCTCGTCTAAGTTGGGGCCCAATACTGGATGTTGTTCTTGACTTTGATTTGGCATAAGAAAAAGACTATTTTCCGGCATATTAGGCGCATAGAGTATGAGACATGAAAGATGTTTCAGAGAAGTTGAGGTAACGTTAGTAAACTGCTACAGCATATAAAGCACAGTCTGATTTTTCCAAGAGACTTTCTTGTGGGAAAGAAAAGCGCACCTTATATGCCGGAAAAAAATATGGTAATCAACGTTGTGTATGGAGCATTAGGGGATATGTGGAGTTATATTTCACTTTGGGAGTCCGATTATTAATATAATCAAAACCGAGTGCTAAACCAACAAGGTTCATACAGCACTGCACTTCAGGAGTCTGAAACTGTAACAAAGGCAGGGGTGGACATAGCTGCAATGTTTACGAGAGCTGTAATTAATGCACACACTTGTACTGTGAAGATGCAGACTGAGAGAACATTCTAGGAAGTGTCTTATGTATGAGAAAACAGAAGTTCCACAGGATTTAGTCGAGGTTGATGTTGGCCTATATGAATTGTACTGCTACCAGTGATGTATAGATGCAATAGTTTCTTGACCTATTTGGTGTCATTTACTTTGATACACATTGTGCTTTTGAATGTAGGGAAAGAAATTATTAAAATAAAAAAAGTGCTGAACCTACAAGGGCCATACAGCGCAGCAGGGTGGGGGATAGTGCAGGATTATAGAGTAGCAAGAGTAGAGTGGACAACAGACGGAGAGTTAGAAAGAGCTGCAAGGAGTGCTAGAGGAAGTATCATCAAAGTTTGTGTAGTAAATCAGTTACTGTCAAAAAAGTCGACAAGAGATGGTAGGGAAAGAAATGTCTTGTCCAACATGATCGGTAATGTATATTATATACCATGGGTTTGTGTTCAGAATTTGAAGAATACATGAAGAAACACTGCAGTAGGCCTATTAGCCAATGTTAGGTAGGTCTGTTATAAATAAAGCGCTAAACCAGCCAGGGTCATGCAGTGCTGCGGGGCAGAAAATAGTGCCGGGGCTATAAATGGCTAGGTGGGGAGGGGATCAGAGGCAAGGGGAGAAAAGGGCTGGAAGGGACGCTAGGGGGCTGTGTCGAAGTTCATATAGTAAAGCAGTTGCTGAGAGAGTCAAAAAGTGATTGTAAGTCAAAGGGAAGATAAAGTAAGAGCAGTAGGGCAGTGGCATCGGTGGAGGTAAATCCTGAGAGCTTGCTGGTAAACCGGACAATTCACGAGAAAGTGAAGAACCAAAATAGGGACCTGACAAACCTCACAGAGAGGAATAGGGCGTCATTCCATGAGATACCCATGGGTAAGGCGAGTATGACCGATGCAAAGACAGGAGTCTCCCGAGTACGGAAACGGTGGTAAAATGATGGGCACAAACCTAACAGCAGTTTAATAGAGTGCAATTTGTTATGGTGAATATCCAACCACCGTTGTTGCTAACGGCTGCAAAGATGGGCAGAGATGACTAAAATAATCCCTGAACAGAATACCTCTATAGGAAACCAGAAGATCACGTACCGCTGACCGCACAGCAACATCCACCTCTTCATTGTCCTGCACATCAGCGTGTCCAGGGACCCAACAGAAAATGACATCTTCGTTTTTTGCTAGCCACACAGTGCAACCAAAGTTGAATATGAAGGACCAATGGATGAGGGAATCAAATTGTTTAACGGCTTGTAAAACGCCGAGGGAATCCGAAATGATCACAAACGCCGAAGGAGACATATTTAATATGGAGAAGTGTTACGAGGATGGCATACAATGATAAAAACGCTAGCCGAGTCTAACAGACGACCCCAAACGACATCGTCAGGGAACACTGCCACGAACCCAACACCGTCAGAAGATTTAGAACCACCTGTATAAACAGCAACATCATGACCATGTGACCGGAAGTGATTAAGAAAAAGAAAGCGAGAAGCAGCCATAGGTAGGAGAGCTTTGATGCACAGCAGAACAGACGTGAACCATCAGAACCTCCCAAGAGGGAAGGAAAAAAGGCAGATGCTACATGAACATATAAGGGAGGCGACTGGAGTGAGTGAAGATTAAGAGAAAACAGTTGGAGTAAGCAGGGGCACTGAACAAATAACAGGCTTCTACTAACATCTGAGACCAGTCTATACACAGAAGAAATATGAACGACGTGCGAGCGGACAAAATAACGAAGGCAGTGAGCATCACAACAATCGGCTTAGTAATATTCGCCTCTGCATAAAGGCTTTCAACAGGGGATGAACGAAAGGCACCAAGGCATAAACATAAACCCTGATGATGAAGGGGATCCAACTTAGAAAGAGTTATATTATAATCAAAAAGAAGCGCTAAGCCACAAGGGCTATACAGCGCTGCAGGGTAGGGAAGGAAGCGAGGGTATTGGGTGGCAGAAGGGAGGAGGGATGATCAGTAGGTTACAGAAAACAGTGGGGCAGGGGATAGTACGGGGGTAGAGGGTAGCAAGAGATTGAGGTAGAAAGGGCTGAAGGTATCAGAATTTGTGAAGTCAGTCAGTTGTTGTCAAAAAGTCAATGAGAGAGTCCGGATGAAAGGTGGGTCCATCAGCAAGAAGGGAAGGTAAAGAGAGAGCAGCGGAGCAAGTGGATACGGGCTGCTGTGTAATGCAGCGAAGTACGAACAAATAGCTGATGGTACGGAATATCAGTGCATAGAAGAAGGGCACTTTCATTAAAGGTCACATCAGGAAAAGGATCTGAAGAATACAATAAATTATAGCCTGAGATGGGAGAGATAACAGCAGTGTAATTTTGGTACCTGTAAGCAATCACCAACAGGGAGAAACTGGGAGAGTAACATCTGAAGCTCACCCTGATTACCCCTGAGGCTGCGTATATTCTACTGTAAATAGGCCATGATTGGCAGTGATAAAGATACTTGAAATCTGCAGGTAAGGGTTCTTACGGACTAGAGGGGTTAGAAAAGTCCACATGCGGAGGCAGCGGAAAACGTTCAAGCAGCGAAGGAATGGTGCGCTGTGAAGAAAGGAGTTGCGCAGATGGAGGAGAGGAGAGAGAAGGAACAGAAGGTGGATCAGTATCCATTGATGGTTTGGTCTCTGCAATATATTCAGAGATTGCTTCAAGTGTTTTGGAATTCAGGGACGTCGTATGGGAGACGATACTGGAGATGGTAGGGGGAGGATGAGTAAAGATTGGAACTGTAATGGACTGTAAGAAGGTAGGGGGGGCAAAAGGGTGGAGGGAACTGGAGAAGAAGCATGGAAGGGAATAGAAGAGGCAGAAACCTGGGAGGTGGCAGAAGAGGAAGAAACTTGGGAGGGAACAGGGGAGGTAGGTATAGTACGAGGAGGAGGGTGAACCTCTACACTTGTTACAGAGCCAGTGAGGGGAAGAACCCGGTACAGAGACAGGGAAGGAAAAATGAGGAGGTGGAAGAAGGGAAGGAGGGGTTAAAGGACCTTTTTTTGACTTCTGAGAAGTAGAGGGACGATTGGGAGGAGGTGTCGTACAAGGTCTCATCGATAGTGAGGCTTGTGAGGGAGAACACGAAGAAGCGAGAACAGACTGAGGCATTGAAGTAGGGACATCTGAGCCTAGGACAGCAAAAGAATTAGATACAGGAGTGACTATGGGAGAGGTAACCACAGAGGAGGCTGCAGAAGATGGGACCCCAGAAGTGGGGGGACGTTTTGAAACACGGGAATAAGAAACACGAGGTAGTCTCCCTTGGAGGCGGAGATGAGAAACTGCCAAGGCATAAGGGAGACCTTCTGCTTCTTTGAGGTAACGGATTTCCCGCTCATTTAAGTAGGCTTGGCAATGGCGAGAGTACGAAGGGTGAGCCTCATGGCAATTAAGGCGAGAGGGAGGTCGATTGCAAGACGTATTAGAATGGTCATCGGCACCACAGACTGGGCATTCGGCTATGGATCTGCAATATTTCGCTGGATGGCCAAATCGCCAGCAATTTCTACACTGTTGCGGTGTAGGGATCACCTTTCGAACTTGTAACTGATGTCCTGCTACATAAACTGAGGATGGAAGTTCACGGCTTTCAAAAGTTAAACGAGCCACATTGCTAGGGTATCGTCTCCGCCCACGGGCAGGAAGAACATAAGTGTCTACCTTGAGGATTGGGAGATCTTGGAGTTCCAGCTGTTCAAGAATGTCATTGCCACATGTCTGGAAATTTTATTGAACTATGGTATGGGGCAGAATGACGGTACCACTACAAGAATTGAGGGAATGATGTTTTTCAATAGTGACAGGAACAGTATCTATATGGGAAAGAAGAGAAAGATCATGAGCTTGGGTAGCAGTCTGTACAGTGATGATGCGCATACCGCTCTTAAGAGCATGAAAAGAAATATCTTTACCAACATAGCATAGGAGTGCCTTGCCAATACTGTGGTCGGAAAGATAGGCGGTAGAGGAAGTCTGTCGTAAAGTGAAGAATTTAGTCCATTGTGCAGTCTGAAACTGAGTGTGGAAAGGGAGTGCAGGACTTGTCGATCTTTTCTGAGAAGAACGAGAAGGTGGAGAAGTATCAGCAGCAGGTAATTGTCGTTGGCGTTTAGGCGTGGGACCAGAGTTGGTCCGACGTGGAATGGGCCGGCGATTCGAAAATTGCCGCACCGTAGAGGGAGAGGCCGGAAGCATAGTCAAAGGAGAGCGGAGGTCAGAAAAATCAAAGGAGTCAGTCGAGACCTCAGTACCTGAAGTGGGTGAGGAAACAGCACCGGCAAGAGGTACAGAGGCATGAGGAGTGTCCGAAGAGTAGTCCAAAAACGAGGTGGGGTCAGAATGGGATGCGGTATCAAGAAGGGGCCTGGGGGTACCAGGTTCATGGATTGGGTTCTCCATGGTTAGGTTACTTCTTTCTTTTTGTTTTTAAGAAAAAAGAGAAAGAAGAAAAGAAAAATAAAAAAAAATAAAAAAAGGGGGGGGACCGGGGAGGTATAGTTCCTAGGAGGAATGAAAGGGCCAGAAATCTCCTTCCGTGCCCAAGAGGACCTCAGCACCGCAAGTAGCGTAGATGCAGCATGGAACCAGTGCCATACTCTACCCATCATGCCAGTAAACCAGCAATCCGGGATAGCAACCTCACATCTGCCGAGCTACCTCAGTGGGCAAAAGAGAGGGCGGCCGGATATCCACCACAAAGCATACCTCCTTCGGCCACCACCCCCGGAATCCGGAAGGTGGCTTCCAGAGATACACCCGTCGCCCGAAAGACACCCAAAGCCACTCTCCAGGATACCGGAGAGGGATCGGGACATCCCCAGGTGATCCAGATTCCATGGCAAACTATGCCACCGCCAAGAACCTCAACGGAATAGGATGGACCCCGGTACCCTTTCCCCTACATAGGAACTAGCGCGCCTGTGGGAAAAATCCCAAAGGCCAAAAAGAGGAAGGGCAAAAGGGAGGGGTGGGGAGAGGGAGGAGGAAAGGGAAAAGGGGAGGATGGGATAGGGAAAGGGGGGATTGGGGGGTAATTAGGTTCGGTCTGAGGAAGGAGACCGACAGGTCTAATTCCTCAGACCAAGAGCCTCTTCACCATGCCAAGGAGCCCCCTTGAAGAGGAGAAAGAGTTAGAGTTATAGGAGAAGCCACAGAATAGACTTGGTCGCCAAAATCCAGCCTGGACAAGACTAGGGTGGAATGCAAGAGAGAGGGGAGTCCAATGATCTGCTTCCCATGACCGATCCACAAGAATTTTAAGGAGATTCAGCCAACCATGGCAAGCTGCCTTCAAAGAGGAAATGTGAGGTTTTCATGTCAACCAGTGATTGAAGAGAAGGCCAAGAAACTTGACCGTATCACATTCTGGGACACATGAGCCATGTAAATACAATGAAATATCTGGGACAGGAGGACGACTAGGAAAGGTATTGAAATGGACTTTTGCACTAGAAAATTTAAATCCACGAGAAGTCGCCTAGTGGGAAACATGGTCAATCGCATCCTGAAGAGAGGCCACTACCAGGCGACAGTCAGCACCTGCGTAAACTATAGTGAAGCCATCTGCATAAATTGACAACCAAATTTGCGATGGGAGAATGAAAGATAGGTCATTTATAGCAAAGAGAAAAGGGGTAGTGCTAAGGACAACCTTGTGGGACTCCCTCAGCCTGAACAAAGTCTGAGGAAAGCGAGGCACCAACACGGACATGAAAATGTTTTTCAGTTAAGAAAGCAGCAAGGAAGGTTGGTAGATTACTGTGGATGCCTAAGGAGTGGGCCTGGGCTAAGATGTTATACCTCCAAGTGGTGCCATATGCCTTCTCAAGATCAAAAAAGGACTTTCAGGATGGAGTGTATTACCAAAGGCATTTCGCACATACGTATCTAAGTGGAGCAAGGGGTCCAAAATTAGAGTGGCCCTTGCGAAAGCCATATTGGTGAAGAAAAAGAGTATTGCGAGTCTCTAAATACAATATCAGACGACTGTTCACCAATCGTTCCATCACCTTGCAGACTACACTGGTCAGAGCAGTGGGACAATAGTGAGAGGTATCGAGCCCTGAAGTGCCTGGTTTGCGAAATGCAAGTACAGTGGCAGATTTCCATTGTTGAGGGAGAACCCCTCATGTCCAAACAAGATTGAAAAGACTCAAAAGGACTGTAAGGGATGTAGAATGCAGATGCTGTAGCATACGGATATGAATATCATCGGGCCCAGCTGCCAATGACTGGCAAGCGGAAAGCATGGACTAGCTCTAACAGAGTAAAAGGTGTTATGTAGCACCATCCCACTAGAAGAGAAATCCAAGGGCGATTGCTCCCCGACAGGCATAGAAGCGAGAAATGAGGGACAGGACAAGATAGTTATTGATTTCCATGGCAACTTCAAGAGCTGGGTCCAGAGCATACTTGCCACACAACTTCCTGGAGTTTACCTGGATAGAGTTCCGGGGGTCAACGCCCCCGCGGCCCGGTCTGTGACCAGGCCTCCTGGTGGATCAGAGCCTGATCAACCAGGCTGTTACTGCTGGCTGCACGCAAACCAACGTACGAGCCACAGCCCGGCTGGTCAGGAACCGACTTTAGGTGCTTGTCCAGTGCCAGCTTGAAGACTGCCAGGGGTCTGTTGGTAATCCCCCTTATGTATGCTGGGAGGCAGTTGAACAGTCTCGGGCCCTGACACTTATTGTATGGTCTTTTAACGTGCTAGTGACACCCCTGCTTTTCATTGGGGGGGGGGATGTTGCATCGTCTGCCAAGTCTTTTGCTTTCGTAGTGAGTGATTTTCGTGTGCAAGTTCGGTACTAGTCCCTTTAGGATTTTCCAGGTGTATATAATCATCATAGGTAGTAGGTTGGTAGACAGCAACCACCCAGGGAAGTACTACCGTCCTGCCAGATGACTGTGAAACAAAAACCTGTAACTGTTTTGCATGATGGTAGGATTGCTGGTTTTCTTTTTCTGTCTCATAAACACGCTAAGATAACAGGGATATCTTGCTACTCCTACTTACACTTTGGTCACACTTCACAGACACGCACATGCATATATATATATACATACATCTAGGTTTTTCTCCTTTTTCTAAATAGCTCTTGTTCTTTTTTATTTCTTCTATTGTCCATGGGGAAGTGGAAAAGAATCTTTCCTCCGTAAGCCATGCGTGTCGTATGAGGCGACTAAAATGCCGGGAGCAATGGGCTAGTAACCCCTTCTCCTGTATACAATTACTAAAAAAGAGAAGAAGAAAAACTTTATAAAACTGGGTTGCTTAAATGTGCGTGGATGTAGTGCGGATGACAAGAAACAGATGATTGCTGATGTTATGAATGAAAAGAAGTTGGATGTCCTGGCCCTAAGCGAAACAAAGCTGAAGGGGGTAGGAGAGTTTCAGTGGGGGGAAATAAATGGGATTAAATCTGGAGTATCTGAGAGAGTTAGAGCAAAGGAAGGGGTAGCAGTAATGTTAAATGATCAGTTATGGAAGGAGAAAAGAGAATATGAATGTGTAAATTCAAGAATTATGTGGATTAAAGTAAAGGTTGGATGCGAGAAGTGGGTCATAATAAGCGTGTATGCACCTGGAGAAGAGAGGAATGCAGAGGAGAGAGAGAGATTTTGGGAGATGTTAAGTGAATGTATAGGAGCCTTTGAACCAAGTGAGAGAGTAATTGTGGTAGGGGACTTGAATGCTAAAGTAGGAGAAACTTTTAGAGAGGGTGTGGTAGGTAAGTTTGGGGTGCCAGGTGTAAATGATAATGGGAGCCCTTTGATTGAACTTTGTATAGAAAGGGGTTTAGTTATAGGTAATACATATTTTAAGAAAAAGAGGATAAATAAGTATACACGATATGATGTAGGGCGAAATGACAGTAGTTTGTTGGATTATGTATTGGTAGATAAAAGACTGTTGAGTAGACTTCAGGATGTACATGTTTATAGAGGGGCCACAGATATATCAGATCACTTTCTAGTTGTAGCTACACTGAGAGTAAAAGGTAGATGGGATACAAGGAGAATAGAAGCATCAGGGAAGAGAGAGGTGAAGGTTTATAAACTAAAAGAGGAGGCAGTTAGGGTAAGATATAAACAGCTATTGGAGGATAGATGGGCTAATGAGAGCATAGGCAATGGGGTCGAAGAGGTATGGGGTAGGTTTAAAAATGTAGTGTTAGAGTGTTCAGCAGAAGTTTGTGGTTACAGGAAAGTGGGTGCAGGAGGGAAGAGGAGCGATTGGTGGAATGATGATGTAAAGAGAGTAGTAAGGGAGAAAAAGTTAGCATATGAGAAGTTTTTACAAAGTAGAAGTGATGCAAGGAGGGAAGAGTATATGGAGAAAAAGAGAGAAGTTAAGAGAGTGGTGAAGCAATGTAAAAAGAGAGCAAATGAGAGAGTGGGTGAGATGTTATCAACAAATTTTGTTGAAAATAAGAAAAAGTTTTGGAATGAGATTAACAAGTTAAGAAAGCCTAGAGAACAAATGGATTTGTCAGTTAAAAATAGGAGAGGAGAGTTATTAAATGGAGAGTTAGAGGTATTGGGAAGATGGAGGGAATATTTTGAGGAATTGTTAAATGTTGATGAAGATAGGGAAGCTGTGATTTCGTGTATAGGGCAAGGAGGAATAACATCTTGTAGGAGTGAGGAAGAGCCAGTTGTGAGTGTGGGGGAAGTTCGTGAGGCAGTAGGTAAAATGAAAGGGGGTAAGGCAGCCGGGATTGATGGGATAAAGATAGAAATGTTAAAAGCAGGTGGGGATATAGTTTTGGAGTGGTTGGTGCAATTATTTAATAAATGTATGGAAGAGGGTAAGGTACCTAGGGATTGGCAGAGAGCATGCATAGTTCCTTTGTATAAAGGCAAAGGGGACAAAAGAGAGTGCAAAAATTATAGGGGGATAAGTCTGTTGAGTGTACCTGGTAAAGTGTATGGTAGAGTTATAATTGAAAGAATTAAGAGTAAGACGGAGAATAGGATAGCAGATGAACAAGGAGGCTTTAGGAAAGGTAGGGGGTGTGTGGACCAGGTGTTTACAGTGAAACATATAAGTGAACAGTATTTAGATAAGGCTAAAGAGGTCTTTGTGGCATTTATGGATTTGGAAAAGGCGTATGACAGGGTGGATAGGGGGGCAATGTGGCAGATGTTGCAAGTGTATGGTGTAGGAGGTAGGTTACTGAAAGCAGTGAAGAGTTTTTACGAGGATAGTGAGGCTCAAGTTAGAGTATGTAGGAAAGAGGGAAATTATTTCCCAGTAAAAGTAGGCCTTAGACAAGGATGTGTGATGTCACCGTGGTTGTTTAATATATTTATAGATGGGGTTGTAAGAGAAGTAAATGCGAGGGTCTTGGCAAGAGGCATGGAGTTAAAAGATAAAGAATCACACACAAAGTGGGAGTTGTCACAGCTGCTCTTTGCTGATGACACTGTGCTTTTGGGAGATTCTGAAGAGAAGTTGCAGAGATTGGTGGATGAATTTGGTAGGGTGTGCAAAAGAAGAAAATTAAAGGTGAATACAGGAAAGAGTAAGGTTATGAGGATAACAAAAAGATTAGGTGATGAAAGATTGAATATCAGATTGGAGGGAGAGAGTATGGAGGAGGTGAACGTATTCAGATATTTGGGAGTGGACGTGTCAGCGGATGGGTCTATGAAAGATGAGGTGAATCATAGAATTGATGAGGGAAAAAGAGTGAGTGGTGCACTTAGGAGTCTGTGGAGACAAAGAACTTTGTCCTTGGAGGCAAAGAGGGGAATGTATGAGAGTATAGTTTTACCAACGCTCTTATATGGGTGTGAAGCGTGGGTGATGAATGTTGCAGCGAGGAGAAGGCTGGAGGCAGTGGAGATGTCGTGTCTGAGGGCAATGTGTGGTGTGAATATAATGCAGAGAATTCGTAGTTTGGAAGTTAGGAGGAGGTGCGGGATTACCAAAACTGTTGTCCAGAGGGCTGAGGAAGGGTTGTTGAGGTGGTTCGGACATGTAGAGAGAATGGAGCGAAACAGAATGACTTCAAGAGTGTATCAGTCTGTAGTGGAAGGAAGGCGGGGTAGGGGTCGGCCTAGGAAGGGTTGGAGGGAGGGGGTAAAGGAGGTTTTGTGTGCGAGGGGCTTGGACTTCCAGCAGGCATGCGTGAGCGTGTTTGATAGGAGTGAATGGAGACAAATGGTTTTTAATACTTGACGTGCTGTTGGAGTGTGAGCAAAGTAACATTTATGAAGGGATTCAGGGAAACCGGCAGGCCGGACTTGAGTCCTGGAGATGGGAAGTACAGTGCCTGCACTCTGAAGGAGGGGTGTTAATGTTGCAGTTTAAAAACTGTAGTGTAAAGCACCCTTCTGGCAAGACAGTGATGGAGTGAATGATGGTGAAAGTTTTTCTTTTTCGGGCCACCCTGCCTTGGTGGGAATCGGCCAGTGTGATAATAAAAATAATAGAATATATAATCATGTATCTCTCCCGCCTGCGTTCCAGGGAATACAGTTTTAGGAACCTCAAGCGCTCCCAGTAATTGAGGTGTTTTATCTCCGTTATGCGTGCCGTGAAAGTTCTCTGTACATTTTCTAGGTCAGCAATTTCACCTGCCTTGAAAGGTGCTGTTAGTGTGCAGCAATATTCCAGCCTAGATAGAACAAGTGACCTGAAGAGTGTCATCATGGGCTTGGCCTCCCTAGTTTTGAAGGTTCTCATTATCCATCCTGTCATTTTTCTAGCAGATGCGATTGATACAATGTTATGGTCCTTGAAGGTGAGATCCTCCGACATGATCACTCCCAGGTCTTTGACGTTGGTGTTTCGCTCTATTTTGTGGCCAGAATTTGTTTTGTACTCTGATGAAGATTTAATTTCCTTGTGTTTACCATATCTGAGTAATTGAAATTTCTCATCGTTGAACTTCATATTGTTTTCTGCAGCCCACTGAAAGATTTGGTTGATGTCCGCCTGGAGCCTTGCAGTGTCTGCAATGGAGGACACTGTCATGCAGATTCGGGTGTCATCTGCAAAGGAAGACACGGTGCTGTGGCTGACATCCTTGTCTATGTCGGATATGAGGATGAGGAACAAGATGGGAGCGAGTACTGTGCCTTGTGGAACAGAGCTTTTCACTGTAGCTGCCTCGGACTTTACTCTGTTGACGACTACTCTCTGTGTTCTGTTAGTGAGGAAATTATAGATCCATCGACCGACTTTTCCTGTTATTCCTTTAGCACGCATTTTGTGCGCTCTTACGCCATGGTCACACTTGTCGAAGGCTTTTGCAAAGTCTGTATATATTACATCTGCATTCTTTTTGTCTTCTAGTGCATCTAGGACCTTGTCATAGTGATCCAATAGTTGAGACAGACAGGAGCGACCTGTTCTAAACCCATGTTGCCCTGGGTTGTGTAACTGATGGGTTTCTAGATGGGTGGTGATCTTGCTTCTTAGGAGCCTTTCAAAGATTTTTATGATATGGGATGTTAGTGCTATCGGTCTGTAGTTCTTTGCTGTTGCTTTACTGCCCCCTTTGTGGAGTGGGGCTATGTCTGTTGTTTTTAGTAACTGTGGGACGACCCCCGTGTCCATGCTCCCTCTCCATAGGATGGAAAAGGCTCGTGATAGGGGCTTCTTGCAGTTCTTGATGAACACGGAGTTCCATGAGTCTGGCCCTGGGGCAGAGTGCATGGGCATGTCATTTATCGCCTGTTCGAAGTCATTTGGCGTCAGGATAACATCAGATAGACTTGTGTTAACCAAATTCTGTGGCTCTCTCATAAAAAATTCATTTTGATCTTCGACTCTCAGTCTGGTTAGCGGCTTGCTAAAAACTGAGTCATATTGGGACTTGAGTAGCTCACTCATTTCCTTGCTGTCATCTGTGTAGGACCCATCTTGTTTAAGTTGGGGCCCAATACTGGACGTTCTTCTCGACTTTGATTTGGCATTGGAGAAGAAATACTTTGGGTTTCTTTTGATTTCATTTATGGCTTTTAGTTCTTCCCGTGATTCCTGACTCCTATAAGATTCCTTTAGCTTAAGTTCGATGCTTGCTATTTCTCTGACCAGTGTCTCCCTACGCATTTCAGATATATTGACCTCTTTTAGCCGCTCTGTTATTCTTTTCCATCGCCTGTAAAGGGAGCGCCTGTCTCTTTCTATTTTACATTATTATTATTATAATCAAAAAGAAGCGCTAAGCCACAAGGACTATACAGCGCTGCTTCTATTTTACATCTACTCCTCCTTTTTCTTTGAGGAATAAGCCTTGTGCATACATCGAGTGCCACCAAGTTAATTTGTTCTAGGCATAAGTTGGGGTCTGTGTTGCTTAGTATATCTTCCCAGCTTATATCGGTTAGGACTTGGTTTACTTGGTCCCACTTTATGTTTTTGTTATTGAAGTTAAATTTGGTGAATGCTCCTTCGTGACTAATCTCATTATGTCGGTCTGGGGCTCCACGCATACATGTCTGAACATCAATTATGTTGTGATCTGAGTATATTGTTTTTGATATGGTGACATTTCTTATCAGATCATCATTGTTAGTGAAGATGAGGTCTAGTGTATTCTCCAGTCTAGTAGGCTCTATTATTTGCTGGTTTAAATTGAATTTTGTGCAGAGATTTAAAAGCTCGTGTGAGTGTGAGTTTTCATCAGAGCTGCCTCCTGGTGTTATTACTGCAACAATATTATTTGCTATATTCCTTCATTTTAGGTGCCTTAAGTTGAAATCCCCCAGGAGCAAGATGTTGGGTGCAGGAGCTGAAAGATTTTCCAGACAGTGGTCAATTTTTAACAGCTGTTCCTGGAATTGCTGGGATGTTGCATCTGGAGGCTTGTAGACTACCACAATGACTAGGTTTTGGTTCTCGACCTTTACTGCTAAAACTTCCACTACATCATTTGAGGCATTAAGCAGTTCTGTGCAAACAAGTGACTCTGCAATGTACAGGCCAACCCCCCCCCCTTTTGCCTGTTCACTCTGTCACATCTGTATAGGTTGTAACCTGGGATCCATATTTCGTTGTCCAAGTGATCCTTTATGTGGGTCTCAGTGAAAGCCGCAAACATTGCCTTTGCCTCTGCAAGCAGTCCACGGATGAAAGGTATTTTGTTGTTTGTTGCTGGCTTTAGACCCTGTATATTTGCAAAGAAGAATGTCATCGGACTGGTGGTATTGTTGGTACTGGGGGGGGGGGATTTTTTTTCCGGCATTAGTATCTGTATCTGTTGGTTTGGAGTGGAGGCCATCGACTGTGGTTCCACTCCAGGAATGACTGGATTTGGTGTACGATTTCTGCCATTTCCTGCCAGTTTTTTTTCCTTCCTGGCACTAAAAAACCTCTCCCTCTTGAGTGGCTGTGGCTACCCAGGTTTTCCCATGGCCTGGATGTTTTGTATCTCTTTGTCCCCTTTAGATGGTGTGCCTGGCAATTTAAGTTATAGCACAGTCTTTCCTGTACTGAAGAGGTACACATTTCAGGGTGAAAAAGCTTACAGGAAGGGAGTTTGCATTTTCCTGTTGTCATATGGGCACGGTATTTTCTAGGGTGGTCATAGTTGCACGTCCCATCTGTTTTTCCAGATTTCCCATGCCTGCAGATACCAAGTGCATAGTATGTGCACAGGCTTGGTTTCCGTTTGCCTTGGGTTTCTGTGACTGTATTCCCTGTTGGTGCATGTTTCCCTGTCTTATTCCTATCCTCCCTAGCACCAACAATGGAGCTCCCACCAGTTTTTGGTAATATATCCTCACTATTGCTAGTGGAGTCCTCTTGTTTGCTATTTCCTGTGGTATTTCTTATTTGCAATATTGGTTTTATCTTATCTTTGACTACACTTGTTTCCCCACTACGGCTCCTGTCCCCTATGAGGTCATTTATATGTATTCCTTCCTGCGTAAAATTCCCGACTACCTGGACAAAATCTCCAGCTTCACCATTACTGTCTCCCAGGACAGCACCTCCAGCTTCACCATTACTGTCTCCCAGGACAGCACCTCCAGCTTCACCATTACTGTCTCCCAGGACAGCACCTCCAGCTTCACCATTACTGTCTCCCAGGACAGCACCTCCAGCTTCACCATTACTGTCTCCCAGGACAGCACTATCAGCCCCCACATTTACTGACTACCAAGACCTGTAAATTCTTCCAAACCACCCACAAAGGGGAAGTCAAAGTAACAGTAGAAGCATAGTCTTGCCAACAAGTGTGTATAGCCTCGCGTATGATGTGGTGAGCGACTGCCCCTGCTTGCTTAAAATCCAAAAGACGATCTGCAGTCTGATTATGTTGATAATGGCCCCGTGCAATACTTTTCAAGTGCACTGCATGGGTACATGCAGGAGACCACCAAGGTATGCATGTCTGAGAATGCCTGCCTGAGGTTTGAGGAATAGAACGTGATGCTGCAGTCAAAACTAAGGTCGAAAAGTATGGCATAGTGAACAAGTAGTAAAGAAACACAGATCTCTTTTAGTACAGCATTTCGCCTACATCAAACTGGCAACATGTATATATATTTAGTGTTGAGAAGTGATGGAGTCAGGTGCTGATCGAGGTTCAAGTTGAGATGTCACATCCAGTGTAGGTGAGGTCAGGTAATATTGCATGTGGTCTAAATCGTTAAGTCCTGGCAATTGTTTTTGTTCTAGAGTAGTTTTAGCAATACTCAACCTGCACATAGAGAGAAGCTTATGACTGTTTTGGTGCAACTTGGGCCACACTAACACAAAAAGAGTGAGGGGACAGGAACACGACCAAGGGAGAAAGAAAAAGTAGTAGTGGCAAGACCTGTCAGCAAGACAGTCACGCAGGAAGCGAAGCCTATTTTTATGGCACCTGGAAGCAATAAGAGCAGCTTCATAAGAATGAAAGAAGGAAGATACTAATCAATTACTTGTCAGTTCAATTACTGCTAAACTACTACCACCTCTGCTGACATATAAAAAACAACGTTCAATTCGAGCTATGATATATATGCCTAGTATTGAGTAGTCTGTTAAGCATCAAGTTTAGTCTGCCCAAAATGCCCCGACCTCATAGTGGCTTTCTTTGTACTTAGCAAATCAAAATTGGAATTATACATTGTAAACTATGCAAAGAAATAAAATCCTTATTCATATTCCTAAGAATATAGAAAAAAGTTGGAAATAATAATATGCTTACCTGCAGGGTCCATAAAGAACAAAGGCACAATACTACGAGTGGAACAACACAGTTTTAGCAATGGGTTCAGTGAAAAGTATAGCTGCCGATTCAAGACAGCTGCCTCTGTTGCTGTCCTGGTATAAGAGGTGGACTTGCTTAAAGTTCACAAGATGTGAATGAGATGACTATTCTGTTTTTTTGCAGTTTAGTATCCAAGTCCCTCTATGTTTCTCTTGTATAAATGCTATCACATCCCCCACACAGGATACTGAATACCTCTGCCATGAATGTTTTTAGTAGGAAGGAGAGTCCTGGTGACTTTAGATTTTGTGGCAAGTACTGTTACTCCAGCATCAGCTGTATGATTAAAATCGTTCTCTGCCCTGTAGGTAGAATAAAAGGGCTTTAATTTTGCAGTTGATGTGTTCTTTGCTCTTCTCTTCCTTTTATACATCAGTGATCTTCCCAACATATCAACACCTGAAACCCATTCTCTTTGCTGGCGAGACAACTTCTATCACCTTCCACCCAAATCTTGCCACCCTTAACACCATTGTTAACGAGAAGTTACTCAAAATATCTTGGATGACAGCTAATAAACTTACACTTAACACTGACAAAACCTTCTATATTATGTTTGTTTGGTAACAGAGCAGGTGTTGCACAACTTAACATTAAGATCGACAACACTCTTATTCCTAGGCCAACACCTCGATAGCAACCTGAATTTCAGCACCCATATCCAACGCATACCAAATAAAGTATCCAAAACGGTTGGGATGCTCTCCAAGATACGTTACAACGTACTGCAATCTGCCCCTCTCGCACTATGCCATTCACTCATTTATCCCTACCTCACCTATGCTATTTGTGCTTGGGGATCAACTGTAGCAACACACCTGAAGCCAATAACAGCCCAACAAAAAGCCGCAGTAAGAATAACACGCAATTCAACCCCAGGCAGCACACTCCCCACTCTTCATAGATCTAAACTTACAGTTCAGAACATCCACACTTACTACTGTGCAACATACATTTACAGAACCTTAAATTCCAATATTAACCCTGACCTAAAACACTTTCTTGTTAGTTGTGACAAGACCCACAGGCATAACACCAGACCCCTCAGGGAAGGTTCCTTGATGTTGGTGAGGGGCTCTTGATTTAGGGAATTGGATCTGTGCTCCAGTTCCCCGAATTAAGCCTGAATGCCTTCCACATCCCTCCCAGGCGCTGTATAATCCTACGGGTTTAGCGCTTCCCCCTGATTATAATAATAATAATAACACCAGACACAAACATCTCTGACATTTCCAGTGTCTGGCTAATTATTATTATAATCAAAAAGAAGCACTAAGCCACAAGGACTATACAGCGCTGCAGGGCAGGAAGGAAGCGAGGGCATCAGGTGGCAAAAGGGAGATGGATGAGTAATAGGTTACGGATAACAGCGGGGTAGTGGATGGTGAAAGGGTAAAGGGCAGCAAGAGACTGAACTAGAAAGGGCTGAGGGGAGTGCGAAAAGTATCATCAGAGTTTGTGGAGTAAATCAGTCGTTGTCAAGAAGTCAATGAGAGAGTCAGGATTAAAGGAGGGTCCATCAGCAAGAAGGGAAGGTAAAGAGAGAGTAGTAGAATGAAGACGACGTTGGAGGTAAATTCTGCGTGCTCGTTGATAGAGAGGGCAGTCTAACAGAATGTGGCTAATCGATACTGGAACTTGACACTGCTCACAGAGAGGAACAGGGTGCCTCTCCATGAGATACCCATGAGTAAGACGAGTGTGGCCAATGCGAAGGCGGGAGAGAGTGGTCTCCCAGCCTCGGCACTGATGACAAGAAGACGGCCAGTAACCTATGCTCGGTTTAATAGAATGAAGTTTGTTACCGAGCAGAGTTGACCAACGTTGTTGCCAACGGGTGCGAAGGTGGGTAGCTATTGCAGCAAAGTAGTCCAGAAATGAAACACCTCGATAGGAAATTGGTAGGTCATGTACTGCTGACCGCGCAGCAGTGTCTGCCTGTTCATTGCCCTGTATGTCGACATGACCAGGGACCCAACAAAAAACAATATCTTTATGTTTGGTAGAGATACGGCATAGCCAAAGTTGGATACGGAGAACTAGGGGATGAGATGTATCAAATTTTCGTATAGCCTGTAGAGCACTAAGGGAGTCTGAGACTACTACAAATGATGATACAGGCATAGATGCGATACGAATAAGTGCTGCAAGAATGGCATACAGTTCAGCAGTAAAAATGCTAGCTGAAGATAGTAAATGCCCCCGCACGACGCTGTCTGGAAACACTGCTGCGAATTCAATGCCATCTGAAGACTTAGAGCCATCTGTGTACACAGCGGTGGCATGAGAATGGGAGTGGAAGTGATCAAGAAAAAGAGAGCGGTGGTAGGCAGTTGAGCTTTCGAGCAAGGGAGTGAGAAAGAACAGACCCGAACAGCTGGAACTTCCCAGGGGGGTAGGGAAAAGTGAGATGCTACATGAAAATATAAAGGTGGTAACTGAAGGGAAGACAAGAGTGAATGTAGGCGAAGAGAAAAGGGACGGAGCAAACAGGGGCGGCGAACGAATAAAGAATGTCTACTAATATCGGTGACCATTCTATAAATGGAAGGATTGTGTAGATCGTGAGAGCATACATAGTAGCGAAGGCAATGGGCATCACGGCGATCAGACAAGGATGGAACATTCGCTTCTGTATAGAGGCTCTCAACAGGGGAAGAGCGAAAAGCACCAAGGCACAAACGTAATCCTTGGCGATGGATAGAGTTAAGGCTAGAGAGAGTAGCAGGAGAGGCCGCGGAATAAATCTGGTCACCATAATCGAGTTTTGATAAAACGAGGGCTGAATGTAGGCGAAGCAGTGTTCGACGATCAGCTCCCCAGGAAAGATGAGCAAGGGTTTTAAGAAGGTTTAGCCGGCTGTGGCAAGTTGCCTTCAGAGAGGTAATGTGAGGTTTCCAGGATAACCTACGGTCAAAGAGAAGGCCTAGAAACCTGACTATCACGTTTGGGGATACGGGAGCCATAGAGATACAAAGGATGATCGGAGATAACAGAGCGTCTAGTGAAAGTAATTCGGCGAGTTTTGGTACTTGAAAATTTAAACCCATGCGTGGTGGCCCAAGTGGAAACACGGTCGACTGCATGCTGGAGAGAAACTGCAATAAGATGACAGTCAGCGCCTGCACAAGCAATAGCGAAGTCATCGACAGAGTGATGACCAAATATTGGGTGGAAGAACAGAGGCCAAATCATTTATAGCAAGGAGAAAAAGTGTTGTGCTTAGAAC
This sequence comes from Cherax quadricarinatus, assembly GCF_038502225.1. Lineage (NCBI taxonomy): Eukaryota > Metazoa > Arthropoda > Malacostraca > Decapoda > Parastacidae > Cherax > Cherax quadricarinatus. The sequence goes on along the minus strand of NC_091333.1, from coordinate 9,231,689 downwards.
ACATCCCTGAGGGACACCTTTAGCTTGGACGAAGTCCGGGGAAAGAACATTATTGACTCGAACAAGGAAATGTCTGTCAGTTAAAAAGTTCTTAAGGAAGGATGGTAGATTGCCTCGGAGGCCTAAGGAATGGGCCTGGGCCAAAATATTATACCTCCAAGTTGTGTCATATGCCTTCTCAAGGTCAAAAAATATGGCAATAACCGAGTGATTATTCGCGAAGGCATTACGAACATACGTATCCAAGCGTAGTAAGGGGTCTATGGTAGAACGACCCTTACGAAAGCCATATTGACTAGCGGAGAGACTGTTGTGTGTCTCTAAATACCACATTAAACGTCGATTTACGAGACGTTCCATCACTTTGCAAACTGCACTAGTAAGAGCGATGGGACGATAGTGGGAGGCATCATGTTCTGTAGTACCCGGTTTGCGGAAAGTGAGAACAATGGCAGATTTCCACAGCTGGGGAAGAACTCCTTGTGCCCAAACAAGATTGAAGAGGTGTAAGAGGACTACAAGGGCTGACCGATGTAAATGTTGTAACATACGAATATGAATGTCGTCAGGCCCAGCTGTCGATGATCGGCAAGCTGAGAGCGTTGCCTCCAGTTCTTGAAGTGTAAAAGGCACATTATACTGTTCTCTGAGAGAAGAAAAGTCAAAAGGTACTAACTCTCTGGCAGACTTTGAGGAAAGAAACGAGGGGCATAGATGGAGCCCTCGGGAAATACGGACCAGATGTGTGCCAAGTTCAATGGCAACGTCGAGAGGGTTTGCTACATCAACACCAGCGACCCGTAGAACAGGAGCCGGGTCAGGAGAGTATTTACCACTCAATTTCCTCACTTTTTTCCAGACTGCACTCATAGAAGAAGCAGAGGTGATGGTGGAAACATAGTCTCGCCAACAAGTGCGTTTAGCTTCATGGATGACACGGCGAGCGATCGCACGCTTCTGCTTAAAATCAAGAAGTCTCTCAGCGGTTCTATTGTACCGGTACCTGCCCCATGCAGCACGTTTCAAACGTACTGCACGAGCACAAGCAGGAGACCACCAAGGCATGCACTTCTGAGAATGCCTGCCTGAGGTTTGGGGTATAGAATGAGAAGCTGCGGTATAAACTGACGTCGAGAAGATGTGTAGGAGCTCATCAATGGAGGCCTCTTCAAGGGGGGCTCCTTGGCGTGGTGAAGAGGCTCTTGGTCTGAGGAATTAGCCCTGTCGGTCTTCTTCCTCAGACCGAACCTAATTACCCCCCATTCTCCCCTCCCCTATCCCATCCTCCCCATCCTCCCCTTTTTCCATTCCTCCTCCTCCTCCTCACCCCTCCCTTTTGCCCTTCCTCTTTTTAGCCTTCGTGATTTCTCCCACAGGCGCGCTAGTTCCTAGGTAGGGGAAAGGACACCGGGGTCCATCCCATTCCGTTGAGGTTTCTTGGCGGTGGCGTAGTTTGCCGTGGAATCTGGATTGCCTAGGGATGTCCCGATCCCTCTCCGGTATCCCGGAGTGGCTTTGGGTGTCTTTTGGGCGACGGGTGTATCTCTGGAAGCCACCTTTCGGATTCCGGGGGTGGTGGCTGAAGGAGGTATGCTTTGTGGCGGATATCCGGCCGCCCTCTCTTTTGTCCACCGAGGTAGCTCGGCAGATGTGAGGTTGCTATCCCAGATTGCTGGTTTACTGGCATGAAGGGTAGGGTATGGCACGGGTTCCATGCTGCATCTGCGCTACTAGCGGTGTCGAGTCCTCTTGGGCGCGGAGGGGGATTTCCGGCCCTTTCATTCCTCCTGGGAACTATTCCTCCCCGCTCCCCCCTTTTTTTATTCTTTTTTTTATTTTTATTTTCTTTTCTTCTTTCTTTTTTTTTCTTAAAAACAAAAAGCAAAGGAGTAACCTAACCATGGCAGCCCTAGTCCATGAAACCACTACCCCCGGGCCCCTTCTTGATACCGCACCCCATTCTGACCCTGCCTTGTGTTTAGACCACTCTTCGGACACTCCTGATGCCCCTGTACCTCTTGCTGGTGCTGTTTCCTCACCCGCTTCAGGTACCGGGGCTTCGACTGACTCCTTCGATTTGTCTGAACTCCGCTCTCCTTTGACTATGCTTCCGGCTTCTCCCTCTACGGTACGGCAATTTTCGAATCGCCCACCCATTTCCTGCCGGACCAACTCCGGTCCTACTCCTAAACGCCAACGTCAATCTCCTGATGATGCTCCGTCGTTACCTTCCCATTCTACTCGGAAACGACCGACACGTCAAGCACTCCCTCTCCACGCTCAGTTTCGGACCACACAATGGACTAAATTCTTTACTTTAAGACCAACTTCTTCTTCTGCCTACCTTTCTGACCATAGTATTGCCAAAGCGCTCCTGCGTCATGTTGGCAGAGATATTTCATTTCACGCTCTCAAGAGCGGTACACGCATCGTCACTGTCCAGAATGCTACCCAAGCTCATGATCTTTCTCTCCTTTCGAATATCGATACTACTCCTATCACTATTGAAAAACATCTTTCTCTCAATTCTTGTAGTGGTACTGTCATTCTGCCCCATACCATAGTCCAACAGAATTTCCAGTCATGTGGCAATGACATTTTTGAACAGCTGGAACTCCAGGATCTTTTTGATTATAATAATAATAATCCCAATCCTCAAAGTAGACACTTATGTCCTTCCTGCCCGGGGGCGGAGACGTTACCCTTGCAATGTGGCTCGTTTAACTTTTGACAGCCGAGAACTCCCGTCCTCTGTATATGTCGCGGGACATCGGTTACAAGTTCGAAAGGTGATACCTACACCGCAACAATGTAGAAATTGCTGGCGTTTTGGTCACCCAGCGAAATATTGCAGATCTATGGCCGAATGCCCAGTCTGTGGTGCCGACAACCATTCTAATACATCTTGCAGTCAACCTCCATCTTGCCTTAATTGTAATGAAGCTCACCCTTCGTACTCCCGCCGTTGCCAGGTCTACTTAAATGAACGTGAAATCCGTTGCCTCAAAGAGGCAGAAGGTCTCCCTTATGCTATGGCAGTTACTCATCTCCGCCTCCAAGGGAGACTACCCCGTGTTTCTTATTCTCGTGTTTCCAAACGTCCCCCCACTTCTGGGGTCCCATCTTCTGCAGCCTCCTCTGTTGTTACCCCTCCCATAGCCACTACGGCATCTAATCCTTTTGCTGTCCTTGGCTCTGACGTCCCGACTACAACTCAGTCTGTTCTCACATCTTCGCGTCCTTCCTCACAAGCCCCAGTATCGACAAGACCTCGTACGACACCTAATACCAATCGCCCCTCTACTCAGAAGTCCAAAAAATCCACATTGCTCAAATCTTCTTTGCCCCTTCCTTCCCTTCTTCCACCTCCACCTTTCCAGTCTCTGTACCTAGTTCTTCCCCTCTCTCTGGCTCTATTACAAGTGTGGAGATTCACCCTCCTCCTCGTACTATGCCTTCCACCCCCGTCCCCTCCCAAGTTTCTCCCTCTTCTGTCACCTCCCAGGTTTCTACCTCTTCTGTCCCCCCCCACACTTCATCTCCAGTCCCTTACACTTTTCCCTCCCCCTCTACTTTGGTACAGTCCATTACTGTCCCAATCTTTACTCAGCCTCCTCCTCCTATCTCCAATATGGTTTCCCATACATCTTTGAATTCAGAAACACTTGAAGCCATTTCAGAATATATTGCAGAGACTAAACCTTCAATGGACACTGATTCACTTCCTGTTCCTTCTCTTCCCTCTCCTCCATCTTCACAACCCCATTCTTCGCAACGCTCCGTTCCTTCGCTACTTGAACATCTTCCAATGCCACCACACGTTGACTTTTCTAACCCCTCTAGTCCGTAGGTGCCTTTACCTACAGATTCCTGATATTTTCTTCATCGCCAATCATGGCCTATTTACAGTGGAATATCCGCGGCCTCAGGGGTAATCGGGGTGAGCTTCAGATGTTGCTTTCCAGGTTTTCCCCTGTTGGTGCTTGCTTACAAGAACCAAAATTACACTCGGCTGTTTTCCAACCTATCTCAGGCTATAATTTATTGTATTCTTCGGATCCTTTCTCAGATGGGACCTTTAATGAAAGTGCCCTTCTTCTACGCAATGATATTCCGTACTGTCAACTATTTGTCCATACCTCGCTGCATTACACTGCAGCCCGTATCCACTTGAATAAGTGGTTTACAATATGTTCTTTATATCTCTCTCCTTCTCGAGCATTTTCTATCCCAGACTTTGCCTTTCTTGTTTCATCCTTACCACCACCACTTCTGTTACTTGGTGATTTTAATGCCCACCATTTCCTCTGGGGGGGGTCTCATTGTGACTCACGTGGCATTCAGTTGGAGGCTTTTCTTGCCTCTCACCCCCTCCATGTTTTAAATACGGGTACTCCCACCCATTTTGATCCTCGTACTCATACTCTCTCTTGCATCGATCTATCAGTCTGCTCTTCCTCCACTGCACTAGACTTCACCTGGTCTGTTCTACCAGACTTACATGACAGCGATCATTTTCCGATCATTCTTACTTCTCCTTCCTATTCACCACCTTCCCGTAGCCCTCGCTGGCAATTTGATCGGGCAAATTGGGATCTTTACTCACACCTCACTGCTTTTAGTGAGGTTCCTTCTTCATCCTCCATTGATGAGCTCCTACACATCTTCTCGACATCAGTTTATACCGCAGCTTCTCATTCTATACCCCAAACCTCAGGCAGGCATTCTCAGAAGTGCGTGCCTTGGTGGTCTCCTGCTTGTGCTCGTGCAGTACGTTTGAAACGTGCTGCATGGGGCAGGTACCGGTACAATAGAACCGCTGAGAGACTTGTTGATTTTAAGCAGAAGCGTGCGATCGCTCGCCGTGTCATCCGTGAAGCTAAACGCACTTGTTGGCGAGACTATGTTTCCACCATCACCTCTGCTTCTTCTATGAGTGCAGTCTGGAAAAAAGTGAGGAAATTGAGTGGTAAATACTCTCCTGACCCGGCTCCTGTTCTACGGGTCACTGGTGTTGATATAGCAAACCCTCTCGACGTTGCCATTGAACTTGGCACACATCTGGTCCGTATTTCCCGAGGGCTCCATCTATGCCCCTCGTTTCTTTCCTCAAAGTCTGCCAGAGAGTTAGTACCCTTGGACTTTTCTTCTCTCGGAGAAGAACAGTATAATGTGCCTTTTACACTTCAAGAACTGGAGGCAACGCTCTCAGCTTGCCGATCATCGGCAGCTGGGCCTGATGACATTCATATTCGTATGTTACAACATTTACATCGGTCAGCCCTTGTAGTCCTCTTACACCTCTTCAATCTTATTTGGGCACAAGGAGTTCTTCCCCAGCTGTGGAAATCTGCCATTGTTCTCCCTTTCCGCAAACCGGGTACTACAGGACATGATGCCTCCCACTATCGCCCCATCGCTCTTACAAGTGCAGTTTGCAAAGTGATGGAACGCCTCGTAAATCGACGTTTAATGTGGTATTTAGAGACTCACAACAGTCTCTCCGCTAGTCAATATGGCTTTCGTAAGGGTCGTTCTACCATAGACCCCTTACTACGCTTGGATACGTATGTTCGTAATGCCTTTGCGAATAATCACTCAGTTATTGCCATATTTTTTGACCTTGAGAAGGCATATGACACAACTTGGAGGTATAATATTTTGGCCCAGGCCCATTCCTTAGGCCTCCGAGGCAATCTACCATCCTTCCTTAAGAACTTTTTAACTGACAGACATTTCCGTGTTCGAGTCAATAATGTTCTTTCCCCGGACTTCGTCCAAGCTGAAGGTGTCCCTCAGGGATGTGTTCTAAGCACAACACTTTTTCTCCTTGCTATAAATGATTTGGCCTCTGTTCTTCCACCCAATATTTGGTCATCACTCTATGTTGATGACTTCGCTATTGCTTGTGCAGGCGCTGACTGTCACCTTATTGCAGTTTCTCTCCAGCATGCGGTCGACCGTGTTTCCACTTGGGCCACCACACATGGGTTTAAATTTTCAAGTACCAAAACTCACCAAATTACTTTCACTAGACGCTCTGTTATCTCCGATCATCCTTTGTATCTCTATGGCTCCCGTATCCCCGAACGTGATACAGTCAGGTTTCTAGGCCTTCTCTTTGACCGTCGGTTAACCTGGAAACCTCACATTACCTCTCTGAAGGCAACTTGTCACAGCCGGCTAAACCTTCTTAAAACCCTTGCTCATCTTTCCTGGGGAGCTGATCGTCGAACTCTGCTTCGCCTACATTCAGCCCTCGTTTTATCGAAACTCGATTATGGTGACCAGATTTATTCCGCGGCCTCTCCTGCTACTCTCTCTAGCCTTAACTCTATCCATCACCAAGGCTTACGTTTGTGCCTTGGTGCTTTTCGCTCTTCCCCTGTTGAGAGCCTCTATACAGAAGCAAATGTTCCATCCTTGTCTGATCGCCGTGATGCCCATTGCCTTCGTTACTATGTACGCTCTCACGATCTACACAATCCTTCCATTTATAGAATGGTCACCGATATTAGTAGACATTCTTTATTCGTTCGCCGCCCCTGTTTGCTCCGTCCCTTTTCTCTTCGCCTACATTCACTCTTGTCTTCCCTTCAGTTACCACCTTTATATGTTCATGTAGCATCTCACTTTTCCCTGCCCCCCTGGGAAGTTCCAGCTGTTCGGGTCTGTTCTTTCTCACTCCCTTGCTCGAAAGCTCAACTGCCTACGGTGGCTTCCCGCTCTCTTTTTCTTGATCACTTCCACTCCCATTCTCATGCCACCGCTGTGTACACAGATGGCTCTAAGTCTTCAGACGGCGTCGGATTCGCAGCAGTGTTTCCGGACAGCGTCGTACGAGGGCATTTACTATCTTCAGCTAGCATTTTTACTGCTGAACTGTATGCCATTCTTGCAGCACTTATTCGTATTGCATCTATGCCTGTGTCATCATTTGTAGTAGTCTCAGACTCCCTTAGTGCTCTACAGGCTATACGAAAATTTGATACATCTCATCCCCTAGTTCTCCGTATCCAACTTTGGCTACGCCGTATCTCTACCAAACATAAAGATATTGTTTTTTGTTGGGTCCCTGGTCATGTCGACGTACAGGGCAATGAACAGGCAGACACTGCTGCGCGGTCAGCAGTATATGACCTACCAATTTCCTATCGAGGTGTTCCATTTCTGGACTATTTTGCTGCAATAGCTACCCACCTTCGCACCCGTTGGCAACAACGTTGGTCAACTCTGCTCGGTAACAAACTTCATTCTATTAAACCGAGCATAGGTTACTGGCCGTCTTCTTGTCATCAGTGCCGAAGTTGGGAGACCACTCTCTCCCGCCTTCGCATTGGCCACACTCGTCTTACTCATGGGTATCTCATGGAGAGGCACCCTGTTCCTCTCTGTGAGCAGTGTCAAGTTCCAGTATCGATTAGCCACATTCTGTTAGACTGCCCTCTCTATCAACGAGCACGCAGAATTTACCTCCAACGTCGTCTTCGTTCTACTACTCTCTCTTTACCTTCCCTTCTTGCTGATGGACCCTCCTTTAATCCTGACTCTCTCATTGACTTCTTGACAACGACCGATTTACTCCACAAACTCTGATGATACTTTTCGCACTCCCCTCAGCCCTTTCTGGTTCAGTCTCTTGCTGCCCTTTACCCTTTCACCATCCACTGCCCCGCTGTTATCCGTAACCTGTTGCTCATCCATCTCCCTTTTGCCACCTGATGCCCTCACTTCCTTCCTGCCCTGCAGCGCTGTATAGTCCTTGTGGCTTAGCGCTTCTTTTTGATTATAATAATAATCATCAATGGAGGATGAAGAAGGAACCTCACTAAAAGCAGTGAGGTGTGAGTAAAGATCCCAATCTGCCCGATCAAATTGCCAGCGAGGGCTACAGAAAGGTGGTGAATAGGAATGATCGGAAAATGATCGCTGTCATGTAAGTCCGGTAGAACAGACCAGGTGAAGTCTAGTGCAGTGGAGGAAGAGCAGACTGATAGATCAATGCAAGAGAGAGTATGAGTACGAGGATCAAAATGGGTGGGAGTACCCATATTTAAAACATGGAGGGGGTGAGAGGCGAGAAAAGCCTCCAACTGGATGCCACATGAGTCACAATGAGACCCATCCCCAGAGGAAATGGTGGGCATTAAAATCACCAAGTAACAGAAGTGGTGGTGGTAAGGATGAAACAAGAAAGGCAAAGTCTGGGATAGAAAATGCTCGAGAAGGAGAGAGATATAAAGAACATATTGTAAACCACTTATTCAAGTGGATACGGGCTGCAGTGTAATGCAACGAGGTATGGACAAATAGTTGACAGTACGGAATATCATTGCGTAGAAGAAGGGCACTTTCATTAAAGGTCCCATCTGAGAAAGGATCCGAAGTATACAATAAATTATAGCCTGAGATAGGTTGGAAGACAGCCGAGTGTAATTTTGGTTCTTGTAAGCAAGCACCAACAGGGGAAAACCTGGAAAGCAACATCTGAAGCTCACCCCGATTACCCGAGGCCGCGGATATTCCACTGTAAATAGGCCATGATTGGCGATGAAGAAAATACCAGGAATCTGTAGGTAAAGGCACCTACGGACTAGAGGGGTTAGAAAAGTCAACGTGTGGTGGCATTGGAAGACGTTCAAGTAGCGAAGGAACTGAGCGTTGCGAAGAATGGGGTTGTGAAGATGGAGGAGAGGGAAGAGAAGGAACAGGAAGTGAATCAGTGTCCATTGAAGGTTTAGTCTCTGCAATATATTCTGAAATGGCTTCAAGTGTTTCTGAATTCAAAGATGTATGGGAGACCATATTGGAGATAGAAGGAGGAGGGTGAGTAAAGATTGGGACAGTAATGGACTGTACCAAAGTAGAGGGGGAGGGAAGTGTAAGGGACTGGAGATGGTGTGGGGGGGGGACAGAAGAGGCAGAAACCTGGGAGGTGGCAGAAGAGGCAGAAACCTGGGAGGTGGCAGAAGAGGGAGAAACTTGGGAGGGGATGGGGGTGGAAGGCATAGTACGAGGAGGAGGGTGAATCTCCACACTTGTTATAGAGCCAGAGAGAGGGGAAGAACTAGGTACAGAGACTGGAAAGGTAAAGTGTGGAGGTGGAAGAAAGGAAGGAAGGGGCAAAGAAGATTTGAGCAATGTGGATTTTTTGGACTTCTGAGAAGTAGAGGGGCGATTGGTATTAGGTGTCGTACGAGGTCTTGTCGATACTGGGGCTTGTGAGGAAGGACGCGAAGATGTGAGAACAGACTGAGTTGTAGTCGGGACGTCAGAGCCAAGGACAGCAAAAGGATTAGATGCCGGAGTGGCTATGGGAGGGGTAACAACAGAGGAGGCTGCAGAAGATGGGACCCCAGAAGTGGGGGGATGTTTGGAAACACGGGGTAGTCTCCCTTGGAGGCGGAGATGAGTAACTGCCATAGCATAAGGGAGACCTTCTGCCTCTTTGAGGCAACGGATTTCACGTTCATTTAAGTAGACCTGGCAACGGCGGGAGTACGAAGGGTGAGCAAGATGGCAAGATGGAGGTTGACTGCAAGATGTATTAGAATGGTCGTCGGCACCACAGACTGGGCATTCGGCCGTAGATCTGCAATATTTCGCTGGGTGACCAAAACGCCAGCAATTTCTACATTGTTGCGGTGTAGGTATCACCTTTCGAACTTGTAACCGATGTCCCGCAACATATACAGAGGACGGGAGTTCTCGGCTGTCAAAAGTTAAACGAGCCACATTGCAAGGGTAACGTCTCCGCCCCCGGGCAGGAAGGACATAAGTGTCTACTTTGAGGATTGGGAGATCCTGGAGTTCCAGCTGTTCAAAAATGTCATTGCCACATGACTGGAAATTCTGTTGGACTATGGTATGGGGCAGAATGACAGTACCACTACAAGAATTGAGAGAAAGATGTTTTCCAATAGTGATAGGAGTAGTATCGATATTTGAAAGGAGAGAAAGATCATGAGCTTGGGTAGCATTCTGGACAGTGACGATGCGCGTACCGCTCTTGAGAGCATGAAATGAAATATCTCTACCAACATGACGCAGGAGCGCTTTGCCAATACTATGGTCAGAAAGGGAGGCAGAAGAAGAAGTCGGTCTTAAAGTAAAGAATTTAGTCCATTGTGTGGTCCGAAACCGAGAGTGGAGAGGGAGTGCTTGACGTGTCGGTCTTTTTAGAGTAGAATGGGAAGGTAACGAAGGAGCATCATCAGGAGATTGACGTTGGTGTTTAGGAGTAGGACCGGAGTTGGTCCGGCGTGAAATGGGCAGGCGATTCAAAAATTGCCGTACCGTAGAGGGAGAAGCCGGAAGCATAGTCAAAGGACAGCGGAGTTCAGACAAATCGAAGGAGTCAGTCGAAGCCCCGGTACCTGAAGCGGGTGAGGAAACAGCACCAGCAAGAGGTACAGGGGCATCAGGAGTGTCCAAAGAGTGGTCCAAACACAAGGCAGGGTCAGAATGGGGTGCGGTATCAAGAAGGGGCCCGGGGGTAGTGGGTTCATGGATTGGGTTCTCCATGGTTAGGTTACTCCTTTGCTTTTTGTTTTTAAGAAAAAAAAAAGAAAGAAAAGAAAATAAAAATAAAAAAAAGAATAAAAAAAAGGGGGGAGCGGGGAGGAATAGTTCCCAGGAGGAACGAAAGGGCCGGAAATCTCCCTCCGCGCCCAAGAGGACCTCAGCACCGCTAGTAGCGCAGATGCAGCATGGAACCCATGCCATACCCTACCCTTCATGCCAGTAAACCAGCAATCCGGGATAGCAACCTCACATCTGCCGAGCTACCTCGGTGGACAAAAGAGAGGGCGGCCGGATATCCGCCACAAAGCATACCTCCTTCGGCCACCACCCCCGGAATCCGAAAGGTGGCTTCCAGAGATACACCCGTCGCCCGAAAGACACCCAAAGCTACTCCGGGATACCGGAGAGGGATCGGGACATCCCCAGGCAATCCAGATTCCACGGCAAACTACGCCACCGCCAAGAACCTCGACAGAATGGGATGGACCCTGGTGTCCTTTCCCCTACCTAGGAACTAGAGCGCCTGTGGGAGAAATTCCAAAGGCCAAAAAGAGGAAGGGCAAAAGGGAGGGGTGAGGAGGAGGAATGGAAAAAGGGGAGGATGGGATAGGGGAGGGAAGAATGGGGGGTAATTAGGTTCGGTCTGAGGAAGAAGACCGACAGGGCTAATTCCTCAGACCAAGAGCCTCTTCACCACGCCAGGGAGCCCCCCTTGAAGAGGTGTCTGGCTAAACCTATACAAAAATTCAATGTACATAAAAGGGCCTAAAATCTGGAACACCCTACCTGAAAACTCTAGAACTGCAGACACATTCATCACTTTCAAAACTACCGTTAGAAAACATTTCATCTCCCTGACATGCCCCACCATCAGCTAACTACTGTACATTAAAACCACCTATTCTCTTGCATCATACACACAAAAAACAGCCTAGACCTCCCCACAATTCGCACCTACACTCACCCAATTGCCTATAAACATAGAAATATGTAATACAACTATTACCTAATGAATCTTAACTAGTCATAAGTTTGCCTGTGATACTCCAATATAGGAGCTTCAATAGAAACCATGTATTGTACCAAAACAATACCATTCACATTGCTAAATTTATGAACTGTAATGCAGTTACTTAGCCTTTAACACCAATATGCTCCATAATCTGTACCAGTAGAGAGTTTTGAATTAATCTTAGTCTGCCCGAATTGCCTAGTCATGCTAAGTGTGATAGTGGCCCTCTCTGTAATTAGTTTTATATAATATGTAAACCACACAATATCCTAGAATATGTAAAGTAGGTCTTAGACAGGGATGTGTAATGTCACCATGGTTGTTTAATATATTTATAGATGGGGTTGTAAGAGAAGTAAATGCGAGGGTGTTCGGGAGAGGGGTGGGATTAAATTATGGGGAATTAATTACAAAATGGGAAGTGACACAGTTACTTTTTGCTGATGATACTGGAAGATTCTAAAGAAAAATTGCAAAGGTTAGTGGACGAATTTGGGTGTGTGTGTAAAGGTAGAAAGTTGAAAGTGAACATAGAAAAGAGTAAGGTGATGAGAGTATCAAATGATTTAGATAAAGAAAAATTGGATATCAAATTGGGGAGGAGGAGTATGGAAGAAGTGAATGTTTTCAGATATTTGGGAGTTGACATGTCAGCGGATGGATTTATGAAGGATGAAGTTAATCATTGAATTGATGAAGGAAAAAAGGTGAGAGGTGCATTGAGGTATATGTGGAGGCAAAAAATGTTATCTATGGAGGCAAAGAAGGGAATGTATGAAAGTACAGTAGTACCAACACTCTTATATGGGTGTGAAGCTTGGGTTGTAAATGCTGCAGTGAGGAGGCGGTTGGAGGCAGTGGAGAAGCCCTGTCTAAGGGCAATGTGTGGTGTAAATATTATGCAGAAAATTCGGAGTGTGGAAATTAGGAGAAGGTGTGGAGTTAATAAGAGTATTAGTCAGAGGGCTGAAGAGGATTTGTTGAGGTGGTTTGGTCATTTAGAGAGAATGGATCGAAGTAGAATGACATGGAGAGAGTATAAATCTGTAGGGGAAGGAAGGTGGGGTAGGGGTCGTCCTTGAAAAGGTTGAAGGGAGGGGGTAAAGGTGGCGTTGTGGGCGAGGGGTTTGGGCTTCCAGCAAGCGTGCACGAGCGTGTTGGATAGGAGTAAATGGAGACCATGGTATTTGGGACCTAACGAGCTGTTGGAGTTTGAGCAGGGTAATATTTAGTGAAGGGATTCAGGGAAACTGGTTATTTTATATAACCAGACTTGAGTCCTGGAAATGGGAAGTACAATGCCTGCACTCTAAAGGAGGGATTTGGGATATTGGCAGTTTGGAGGGATATATTGTGTATTTTTATACGTATATACTTCTAAACTGTTGTATTCTGGGCACCTCTGCAAAAACAGTGATTATGTGCGAGTGAGGTGAAAGTGTTGAATGATGATGAAAGTATTTTCTTTTTGGGGATTTTTTCTTTATTTTTGGGTCACCCTGCCTTGGTGGGAGACGGCAGACTTGTTTGGAAAAAAAAAAAATACGTAAGCCCCACATTGTAATTTTTATGGAGAATAAACTTGATTGATTTAGGAAATTTCAGTGTGGAAAAAGGAACTACCACCATTGATAACAGGTTAATTCTATCCTTAGGACAGAACTTTCATCATACCTATTCTACATGCATCTGATATGGCGTAGCAGTAGTCGCAAAAATTACAAAAAAAATCACCAGGACTCCTCTCCCTGAGAACACTATCATGGCAGAGGTATTTAGCATCCCATGTCTGGGATGCAATTTTGTTTATACAGGAGAAACATCAAGGGATTTGGATACCAGAAAACAAGAATAGACAGGTCAGCAGGATGGAAAATATATGGAATATGTCGTACACAGAAATACACATCTTATGAATTTCAAGCGAGGCCACTTCTTTTACTGGAAAGTAACGGCAGTGGCGATTACATCTTGAATCAGCAGCTATACTTCTCTAAAAACCATCACACAAAACAGAGGCAAATACATTCCAGTAAAACCCAGTTAAAACTATTCCAAAATACAAGAACCACAAATTGCCAGGAACTGGCCTTTGACATTACCTGATGAGTGACTTCACCAATACTGGATGAGACTTCTTTACTTCAACCAGCATTTGACTCCACTTATCGATTCCCGGTGGGTGGAAACATTTCGACACGTTTCCTTACACCTATTGTCCTGTTCACCTAGCAGCAAATAGGTACCTGGGCGTTAGTCGACTGGTGTGGGTCGCATCCTGGGGGACAAGATTAAGGACCCCAATGGAAATAAGTTAGACAGTCCTCGATGACGCACTGACTTTCTTGGGTTATCCTGGGTGGCTAACCCCCTGGGGTTAAAAATCCGAACGAAATCTTATCTTATCAGCACTATATCTACCTGATAAAGCATCATATGGGTGAAGCATTCTGCTAGTGAAGATCTGCTGTATGCATGCAACTTATAGCAAAATTTTCTGGTAATATTTATATTATTCACAACCAGGTTAAACAAAACTTACATTATTGATTCTTTATTACAAACAAAAGCAAGTAAATTTACAACAAGAATTGCAAAATATGAAAGACCATGAGAGTCGATGATGCTTAATATACACCATAGTACTGCACAGATTAAGAGATGACTACCTCTGTAATCCTAATGTCTTAATATATTTTATTTACATGTCTTGAGTGGGCCACTTACAGTAATAATGCAATAATGAATAGGAAATTGTAGACGAAGGCCAGCTAATCCTTCGCCCCATTTGGCCTTTTTGTTACATGCACTGGTTGCCTTATACAATAGTGACATATGGGACCATGAATATATTATGAAGAGATGATTTATTATTTGATGACAAACTTGGAGAGTAAATGCTTATTACTCCGTGTACTATACTGGAAGGAATCTTTACTACACTGGACACATGTAGAGTTGTCCTCTCAGGTAAAGGGCAAGTAACATTGGTCCAAACTTTTACAAGTCCTCTTTAGACAACATTCATACCTGAGGGTTAACAACTCTCCCAACAATTACTTGGAGCTAACAGGCCATTAATTATGGCAGAAGAGGCTTCCACTACTGACCAGGAGAGCCACCTATAACCATGGGAAGTGAAACCAAGTTATTGTCCTATTGCATGGAAGACATCTCTCATCATACGGCCCAAACTGCATGTGCAAAGAGTATGAGAATCCACACTGTCTGTATGTTGTCCAAATACTCAGTCTGCCAGGTGATGGTCAACCATGGCCACCACTTTGTTGGTCACAATCTGAGCATTTTTTTTAATGAGAGCTAAATACTGCATTAAAATTTTTAACAGTAACTGATAAATCTGTTAAACTGTTCTATTGTAGAAGAATAACACAAGACTTAAGAAGTATGAGTCGCTTCAACAATGATTTTTCATTTTTTCCATTGATAACCACTTGCTAGGTGCCACATATGCTTGAGCACTACAAAGAAATATGACTTGATACAATGAGGGTATTGACAGCCCCTTTCCCCCCCCTCACTGCAAACATTACATAAAGGCACCAATTTGGAGGATTTGGTAGTTGAAACCAATGACAAAGAACAAATAATTTAAGGAAGACCACTTTGCTACTAACAGCTTGTGAAAGACCTGAGCGCTACACACTTAGTACACAAACAAAACACGTCTATTAAATTAATGGTGTGCTATATATATATAGATCTATATACATATTTGCATACATACAAAAAACAAAAAAAAAAATCACAAAATTATCACAAACAAAACATACAAAATTAACAAAGAATCACAGACAATAATAATTCTAATAAAAAAAAAATGTTTATGGGAATCTTGGCACACAACTCTGCTAGCCTTACAGTTAAAACGTCATTACCAATAAACATCCTTCAGTCTCTGGTGCAGTGTTCACATAAAACCCTAAAGCTGCAATGGCAGTCATCAGCACTATAATTTATCAAAAACTGTTCTAAAGACTAGCCAAAAGTTAAGTCTTGCTTATTCAGAGTGTACTCTTCCTATGCTCAAGTCAAAAGCAACAAAAAGATGACACACTCCAACTGTGTGCACTAAGATCCATTTAATGTTAAAAGCTGTTAAAGCTTAACCTGCCACACACTGCCCCACTAAGTGGGGTTGGCAAATATTTGGGGGCATATTGTTAGCTAGGTCAGAATTTTTTTTTCTTTTTTATTCGACAGTTACCAACCCTGAGGATAAAACAAAGTAACACCCTGTCAACTCGGGTTAGCCGCAAGACAATGTTGCTCCTATATCTGACAAGTCGGAGAACTACCAATATGTCATTGTGTCCTCAGCTGTGCCTTTTCCAACATGTCTTGTTCATTCATAGTCTAAAACAACAGCCTGTCTACCTTACTCAGTGTTCAAGTGAAAAGCAGTTTGAAAATCCTGCCATCTTTGGTAAGACAGATATATTAAAGGATGTAAACTTTAGTGAAAATGAAATATACATATAAATACAATATAATGGTAAGATGTAGGCGGCTTAGAAGGGATCACAAGGAAACTATTCGCTCCTTTAATTGAATTCTTAAGTCAATTTGTAGCTGAAACAACTAAATTAACAATCTACTATACAAGACAGCTAAACATTTCTTGCATTCCTGTGAATAGCACGAAACATTGCTCTACGAATGACTTAAGAATTCATGCTCTCAGCAGCCTTACCTCAGACATCTAGGAAATATACTGATAATGCTGGATTTAAAAATATGAGATCATTATCGAGGCTATCTGCATCATACACACAAATTTTATGCCCTCAAAGAATTTAATTCAAAGCTTTTTCTTGGTTTGTACTAAATATTTTGCTTGGTTGCAGGAAGATAACTTTGATTCTTCATTAACACCATGCCATGAATTCTGCCTGGCAGCACTGTTCCTCTTCCCAACAACATTCACAGTTAAGACTTTGTAATTAAGAAATTTGTATACATTATCACCAATATCACTTGCCATGATGCAACTGCAAACAAAGGTACGAGGAATTGACATTATCAAAAATTATATTTGGTACATTTATCGTTCACCTGAGCCAAAAAGAGAACATGGCAAAAAAAAAATAAATAAAATAAAAAAAAAGCCTCAACTTGTGTATGACAATTACTACATATGTAGATTTTGGAAACTAAACAAAATCAAGACTATTACTGTTCTCCAAAAATACAAAATAATAGTAACCAATTATACTTTGGAGAAGACTTAAAAATTTAAATTTATTCTTTAAGGTTAAACTCCAATAAGCCCTAAGGACACACCAATTCCAGAAGTTACACATCCAACTGTTCTTTTTAACACACATTCACACATGACTGAAGCAGAGCATACAAGGACGGACTTGCTTCGTGGGTGACAAAAACAAATGTTTCGGCTGCATTTGTTTTCAGAATTTGAAAATGATAACCAAACACTAAATGTGAATGTATCACTTAGTCCATGTTCTAAGCAAGACGTGATTCCTTGATGCCTGCTAGTAAGAGCATTCACTTAGGATTGCACAAAATGTTATTAATTGTAAAATCACATCATGAATGCACATTCTATTTTAATCTTTGAGCAGTGTGAGTTAACGAGATCACTGTCAATTTGATTAATCTTTGTATCTAATTCTCCTAACTTTAGAGAGAATTTATAATGCACAAAGAGGTATTTCACAATATCCTCAGCACAACCACCACACTTTCTTGTGACTTATTTAAATACATGAGAAATTTCTCCCAGTCCTTCTTGGGGTAAATTCCCAGTTTATGTACCACAGTTGTGTGATAAATTATATTTATTAACTTCACCCCTTTTAAACTCTTTGGTAAATATCAGGGGCAACATGAATGAAAAATGAAAAAGGTTATTGGAACAAATCTTCCACATTCACAGTTCCTGACAGTCTTTAGTGTAAAGTTAGCTTTGATAAGTCATCAAAACACTGTGAATGTGGGTATGAAGGCTTTTCTATGCCCTTGACTATCAACATGGGCAGTGATCAGACACATAATTAAACTGTGAGGTAGAGCTTACATGCTCCCAAATCTTAAGTCAATTGGTTTGTAATAATATGTAACAGTAACAGAAATAATGGTCACATGGTAACAGAACTTCTGTGCAGCATAACAAACATGTACAATTTACATTTATTGCATAGTTCAAGGAGCTTGCACATTAAAAGGCTCAGCAACTATAAGTCTCAGGACATCTTAACAGAGTTTACTCTCCTCTATAAAAAAAATATGAAAATAAGCTTGTTAAGATCCCAGGATGAGACTCATGTTTGCTAACTGTCCATTTTCCATGACCCAAGGGTGGAGCAACCAATTCCTTACTACACACCACCAACTACAGACTATCTCAATAATGCCACACAAATGGCAAAAAGCCCCTTTTCTACAAAACTGAACAAACTGTCTTACAATTCAACAACAAAAACTCAGCAACTTTTCAGTACCATCACCAAAATATACAATCTTCACATGACTCAACATTTCAAGACATTCAGTCTTGGAACATGACTGTCTCACTTGGTCCTGTAGGGTACTAATTCATTCTAGTTTCCATCAAATATCCAAAAATAGCTCTGGAACTAGTAAATTCTCTTCTTCAGACTTCTTCTCCATCTAACTCTGCATACTGCCGAAGACAGGACAGAGCATAAACTAAGCGCTCGCGCACCATTGCATCACAGCCAAGTTCGGCAAGTTGAGACAGACGATATGTAAAGGATTGCCTGTCACTGCTGATGAACATGATACTGACATCTGTGCAGTCACCGGCAATCACTATCTTAGTGTGGTCTTTGAAGAAATTAATCTGAAATATAAAATACATATCACAATTTACAAGAAAAATATATTAAAAGGTAAATATTAACGAAATAGTTTAAATGAGCATCTTTCAATGTTTTATGTAAATATGATAATAATAACCACTACTTTATAAATGAAAAAATCATTATCTTGCTGTACTGTACTCTTGTATTAACATAGGCATTATCTTTAAAATTACTACATATAAAAAGAAAAGCTTAACAAGGTTTTCTTGGAGTCACCCTGCCTCAGTGGGAGACGGCCATCACTATTATAAGTGAAAGTAAATGCAGGAAGGAAAAAAAAATACACACCTGGAAGGTTCCATTACTAAGTTGCATAATTATAGATTTAGGAGTGCGATCCCATCTGCGTACGTGAGGTATGACAGACAGTCTTGCTGCCGCGGGCCGTGCTGTTCGAGAATCACCAGCCTCGGTGAGATTTTCTTCCATGTATGTAGCAAAGTAACGGAGCAATTGGTAACGTTCCTGTAGCCACGCAGGCAAGGCACCTGCCTGATGTACAGCAAGCCTTCCAGAAGAGTCTGTAAATTCAACTCGGCTGAAATGGGAAAATAAAATGTTTGAAAAGCGAAGCATTTTGCTATGATAGAGATAAAATCTTTTTAATGGTCATCCAAATTATGTCAACAAACTTATGGCAAGATGGCAATTGAATGAATGAATAGTGAAAGATTTCACTTATTTTTTGGGTCACCCATGCCTTGGTGGGAGATGGACATTGGGGTGTAAAAAAAAAAAGTATGAAAATACAAGGAAGTCCTACTTTTTATCTGGACTGATGCTTATTCGAGTCAGATCATTGAAGAACACACCAACACAGTTGTCCGAGAGTTGATATCCAAAACCATATTTGTTGGAATAATCTATCCACTTTGATATAAAGAGAGGTGTGTGGCTCTGCACCGATGGATTACTGCTCATATCTGTAAAAAAAAAAAAAAAAGAAAGAAAAAAGACGTAAATCATTTCTTTTATGCAGAAGTATACTATCCAAAATCACTAAAAACCATTCATAATAGAGCAAAAAAGTAATGCAAAAGACCTGGGAGTGATAATGTCAGAGGATCTCATTTTCAAAGACCACAACATTGTATCAATCACATCTGCTAGAAAAATGACAGGATGGATAATGAGAACCTTTAAAACTAGGGATGCCAAGCCCATGATGACACACTTCAGGTTGCTTGTTCTATCTAGGCTGGAATATTACTGCACACTTACAGCACCTTTCAAGGCGGGTGAAATTGCTGACCTAGAAAATGTGCAGAGAACCTTCATGGCATACATAACTGCGATAAAACACCTCACTTCCTGGGAACGCTCTAGTTCCTCAACCAATACTCCCTAGAATGCAGGCGGGAGAGATACATGATTATATACACTTGGAAAATCCTAGAGGAATTAGTACCAAACTTGCACATGAAAATCACTCCCTATGAAACCAAAAGACTTGGCGGGCAATGCAACATTCCCCCAATGAAAAGCAGGGGTGCCTCTAGCATAAGTTTCAAAACAATAAGTGTGAGGGGCCCAAGACTGTTCAACTGCCTCCCAGCATGCATAAGTGGGATTACCAATAGACCCCTGGCTGTCTTAAAGAAGGTGCTGGATAAGCACCTAAAGTCAGTACCTGACCAGCCAGGCTGTAGTTCGTACATCGGGTTGCGTGCAGCCAACAGTAACAGACTGGATGATTAGGCCCTGATCCACCACAAGGCCTGATTACAGACCAGGCCACAGGGGCATTTACCCCCGAAACCCTTTCCAGGTATACTCAAGCTATGTACAAATAAACCATACCCCGGCCGGGATTGAACCCGCGTTCAGAGAGTCTCAAAACTCCAGACAGTTGCGTTAGCCACTAGACCAGCTAGCCACAATAAGATTCATCCAACTAGGTATATTTCTACACCATAGGAAGGTTAGCACAGGCACCACTGTGACAACAAATGCATGTTGACGGCAGTGAGGGGACTTGAGCTAGAGTTCGTCACGGCCACGCTAGCTGGAGATTCGTCTGTAAAACTTGCATTTGTGGTCACAGTGGTGCCTGTGCTAACCTTCCTATGGTGTAGAAATATACCTAGTTGGACGAATCTTATTGTGGCTAGCTGGTCTAGTGGGTAACGCGACGGTCTGGAGTTTTGAGACTCTCTGACCGCGGGTTCAATCCCGGCCGGGGTATGGTTTGTTTGCAATCGTGTCATTACGATTTCATGAGTTATGTACAAATAAATTATTGTGTACATTCCTAGGAGGAAATACGTACAGCAATGCTACAATTCATAAAGATATAAAAAAAAACTATCCACATTAATTAGACTAAGCCTATTACAGTAATTCTAATGAAAAATAAATAAATAAATACGTATCTTTATTCACTGCAAGTACATGTACAAGGTATACAGGCCTAGCAGACATCAATAGTTCATTCCAGCACAACACATAGACAACATCAACTTCATTGTGTGTATTAGTGACTACTCTATATGACCAAAATACTCTAGCTATATACTTGTCCAAACTTCCCACTGCTACAGATATCAGTACTAGAACTTAACACACAACTCAGGATATACATAACCATAATATAAACCTAGAAGATGATTGATCATGTTGACCCTGATCTAAACCTCCATAATCTGACACTCAATCAAAACCTACTGGAAAGTAACTGCCTTTATTACACAGCATCACAAGCCAGCACTATCTTAAACAATGCTAAAAGTCTATCATTACTTAACTACAACATCACTATGACTACCTCCTGGCACTCCCTGAATCATTAGAGACACCCTTCTCCTGCATTATTCTTACTAAGACCTGGCTTAAGCAGGACACAATAGGTATCTACCCTCTACCAGGATACACAGCAATTCACAACTGCAGACAAAACCAAGTTGGGGGTGGTATTGCAATCTATTACTCTAACCATTTATCTTTTATTAGCACCACTTGCTTTAGTGATGAATATGGGGAATACATTTTTGCTAATTTTACTGTAAAAAACCTTAAGACACCTATAACAATCGGTGCCATTTACCGGATACCTCGCACAAACATCCCAAATTTCAGTGAGAAATTAAAGTCACTAATAACAAACAGACAAATGAATAAGCACCACCTTCTCTTAGCTGGAGACTTCAACATCAACCTTGGCATACTAGATGATCAGCCTGTAACTGATTTCATCAACAATATGAACAACACACTTCTCATACCAACAATAACTAAACCAACCAGGCTCACTGAGACAAGTGCAACCATAATAGACCACATACGGACCAATATACTAGCCCCCCTTAAATCAGGGATAATCACAGATAGCACTACAGACCACTACCCTACCTTCCTCCTGACAAACATTAGTAAACCACCACTTGAATACAACAGTCTCATTTAGACTCCATGACGAGGCCTTAATAAGGAAGTTCACAGCTGACCTAGAGACTGTTGACTGGCCTCCAGAATTCTCCAAGGCCAATGGTATTGATGACTGGACAGACATTTTTCTTAACAAATTACTTAGACTATACAACAAACATTGTCCTATAAAAACGAAACAGATCACAAACAAACGGCTTGGTTGCCCATGGCTAACCAGCACCATTCTGAAATCCATTGACAAGAAACACCAATATGAAAAGCAACATAGACAGGGATTAATACACAAAGATATTCTTAAACACTATACATCAGTTCTCACCAAATAAAGAAAGCCAAACTATACTACTCCAGTAGATTCACAGACACTAGAGGAGATATTAAAAAAGACCTGGAAAACACACACTCAGATTCTAGGGACCCACAAACTGAAAAAAAACAAGAATATTGTCCTAACTAAACCTAATGAAACACCACTACATCCCACTGACACAGCTAACAAGATAAACGAATTCTTCTCAACCATAGGATCTAATCTCGCCAATAAAATCCCACATACCAATGCCCATGCCGGGGACTACCTAGATGGGAATTTCCCAAATTCCTTCTATCTTGCACCAACTGAGCCCACGGAAGTCACCGAGATCATAAAGTCACTTAAAAATAACTCAGGGAATCTGTCTCATGTCCCACCATTACTGTACAAGCGAGCGGCCCATGTCCTTTCGCATGCTATTTCATTACTTTTTAACAAGTCACTAGAAACTAGCACCTTCCCGAAACTACTCAAGATGGCAAGGGTTACACCAATACATAAAGGTGGTGACCCTACAGACTTAAACAACTATAGGCCAATATCAAACTTACCATTGCTATCCAAAATCTTTGAGAAACTCGTACACAGGAGACTATATTCATTTATAATGGCACAAAACATACTCAACCCCTGCCAATTTGGATTCAGGAAAAATAAAAGCACTAATGATTCAATCATAAAAATGCTAGATCTGCTTTACACAGCATTGGAAAATAAGGAATATCCACTAGGAATTTTTATTGACCTAAGAAAAGCTTTTGACACAGTAGACCACGGCATCCTACTCCACAAACTTGACCATTACGGTATAAGACACTATGTGCTTGCTTATTTTAAATCTTACCTTACTAATAGGTATCAGTATGTCACCATTAAAGACACATCATCAACAACACAGCTACTTGATACTGGAGTTCCGCAGGGAAGTGTCCTTGGTCCCCTGCTCTTCCTCATATACATCAATGATCTTCCAAACGTATCCCAACACCTGAAACCCATTCTCTTTGCTGACGACACGACTTACATCATCTCTCACCCTAATCTTGCCACCCTCAACACCATTGTTAACGAGGAGCTGATCAAAATATAGACTTGGATGACAGCCAATAAACTTACGCTTAACACTGACAAAACCTACTATATTATGTTTGGTAGCAGAGCAGGTGCTGCGCAGCTTAACATTAAGATCGACAACACTCTAATTACCAGACATAATGAGGGCAAATTCCTAGGCCTATACCTTGACAACAACCTGAATTTCAGCACCCATATCCAACACACAACCAAAAAAGTATCCAAAACGGTTGGGATCCTCTCCAAGATACGATACTACGTGCCACAAAATGCCCTTCTCACACTATACCACTCACTTATTTATCCATACCTCACCTATGCTATTTGTGCTTGGGGATCAACTGCAGCAACACACCTAAAGCCAATAATAACCCAACAAAAAGCCCCAGTAAGAATAATCACTAAATCCCATCCCTGGCAACATCCCCCCCCCCCACTCTTCATAGATCTAAACTTACTCCCTGTTCAGTACATCCACACTTACTACTGTGCAATCTACATCTACAGGGCCTTAAACTCCAATATCAACCTTGACCTAAAATGCTTTCTTGATAGTTGTGACAGAACCCACAGGCATAACACCAGACACAAACATCTCTATGACATTCCCCGTGTCCGACTAAACCTTTACAAAAATTCAATGTATGTCAAAGGCCCTAAAATCTGGAACACCCTACCTGAGAACTCTAGAACTGCAGACACATTCATCACCTTCAAAACTACCATTAGAAATCTTATCTCCCTGATACACCCCGTCAACTAACTGCACGAATACCACCTGGTGGTTCACACTTACACTCACTCACCCATTTGACCATAAGCAGAAATATTAATCTCAATCTTAAAATAATGAATCCGGTGATATTCCAATACTGAAACTATGTACTGTGCCAAAACAAAAGCATTCACATTGCTAAACTCACAAACTAGTATTTAGTCACTTAGCCATAATACCAACTTACCTCATAATTTGTAATATTTTAAAATGAAGAATTAAACTAAGTCTGTCCGAAATGCCTAGCCATGCTAGATGTTCTAGTGGTACACTCTGTAATCATTATTTTACTACATGTAAACCACACAATAACCAAATTCTGTAAACTCAGCATTGTAATCCTTATAGAGAATAAACTTTGAATTGAATGACATACAGTGGACCCCCGGATTACGTAGTCATCGGAATTCGCAATATTCGGAACAAGTAACGTTCTTTCATCAAAATATTGGCTTGGTGATCGTCACTGAACTCGGTAGTCATTCATCCCGGACGTGTCTGCGCAGCCCGAGCAGCTCTACACACCATTTACAGCCAGTGTGCCACTGTTTATCAGCCAGTGAGGATGATCCCAAGTATTCAAACGATACATTTTGTATTATTCCATTCTTTTTAGTGCTTGTAACTGCTAATAAGCCATGATGGACCCAAAGAAAGCTTTTAGTGCCAGCCCTTTGGTAAAGAGGATGAGAAACACTACAGAATTCAAGAAAGACATCATTGCAAAACATGAAAGTGGAGCGCGTGTCGCCAAGCTGCTCAGGTTGTATAACAAACCCCATACAACCATCGCTTCTATCGTGGCCAAGAGAAAGGAAATCAAGGAAGCTGTTGTTGCAAAAGGTGCAAATATGCTCACAAAACAGATTGCAAATACTGGAAGATGTGGAGACTTTGTTGTTGGTGTGGATCAACGAAAAAGAATTATCAGGAGATAGTGTTATGCAGTCTATAATTTATGAAAATGCAAGGCAGTTGCATGATGATCTTGTAAAGAAAATACCTGGAACTAATGCTGATATTGGTGAATTTAAGGCTAGCAAAGACTGGTTTGAGATATTTAACCCTCTCAGGGTTTCCGATGTACTGGTACGGCTTACACACCAGGGTTATTGACGTACTAGAAATCTAGTGAAAGAAGGCTGGTAGGCCTAAATATGAAAGAATGGGTCTATGTGGTCAGTGTGCACAGTATAAAAAAAAATCCTGCAGCACACAGTGCATGAAGAGAAAAAAAGATCTGACCGGTTTTTGGTTTAAAACAGCGGCTTTGCAGTGTATTTTCGTATGATATTTATGGTTGTATTCTAGTTTTCCTGGTCTCATTTTATAGAATGGAAGACATATTACAGAAATTGAGATGATTTTGATTAGTTTCATAATGAAAAGTAACTTGAAATTGAGCTCAAAGTAGCAGAAATGTTCGATTTTTACCAAATTTCAAAAGTAAACAAATCATGCCAAGCGTCCAATACATGTCAACTGGCGAGTCTGATATTCTTTCACTAGTGCACTGATATTATTTATACCATTTCTACACTAATGCAGTAGTCTGCATAACAGTAAATCTTCTATTTTTTGTGAGAATAAAAATTCAAATTGGAAAGCAAAATAGATGTAAGAGGGGCATGGGGACGTGACTAATGAACAGAGAAAAGATTATTTTAGTGCCAGGAATGTCTGTCTTGCTTATTCTGGACTATTTGGAAATTGGCATCTTCTGAAATTTGTGTGAAATTATCAAAATTGCCAATTTCTGACCACTTTATTGGATAGTTGAAATCAGTAAATGGATGGTTTCTTGTACTCGCTCGATAGAAAAAATGGAGTTCTAGTGAAATAGATATGATTTTTGTCAACTAGTACACTGAAATTGGCCGAAAACAGGGCTCAGAGTGTGTGAAATCACCAATGCGTCAACATCGTCGAGACCACTAACTTCGTGAGAGCATAATTCCGTAAGTTTTCCCATCAAATTTCTTACTTTTGTCATTATGATCGGGAAAAGATTCTCTATCATTTCATGAGAAAAAATAATTTTTTTTTTTTTTCCAAAATAATTTTCGACCCTGAGAATGAGTTTAGGAGAGGGCCTCTCGACCCTGAAAGGGTTAAGAATCGTAGTGCGATACACAGTGTGATAAGGCATGGTGAGGCTGCTAGTTCTGATAAAAAAGCGGCTTAAAAATATGTTCAGGAATGAAAAAGGTACATAGAAGCTAAAAAATTCAAACCCCAACAAGTGTTCAATTGTGACGAAACAGGCCTCTTTTGGAAGAAAATGCTAGAGGACCTACATTACTCAGGAGGAAAAGGCACTCCCAGGACAAGCCTATGAAAGACTAACTCATGTTTTGTAGTAATGCTAGTGGGAATTCAAAATGAAGCCTTTACTGGTGTATCACTCTGAAAATTCCAGAGTGTTAAGAGAAACAGTGTCATCAAGAGTAAATTGTGTGTGCTGTGGAAGGCAAACAGTAAGGCATGGGTCATGAGGGACATTTTTCCTTTATTTGTTTAATGACATGTTTGGCCCCAGTGTGAAGAAATACCCCCTGGAAAATAAATTGGAACTCAAGTGCCTCCTGGTAATGGACAATGCTCCTGCTCATCCTCCAGACTTGGAAGAGCAAATGGTGCAGGAGTTTCGTTTCATCAAAGTTAAGTTCTTGTTCCCTAATATCACTCCTCTCCTCCAGCCCATGGACCAGCAGGTCATTTCAAATTTCAAAGCAGTGTTTCAAAAGTGCTTTGAAATGACCTCAGACAGTGAATTGACTAAGTGAGTTCTGGAAAGATCACTTCAATATCCTCCACAGCATAAACCTTATAGGTAAGGCTTGGGATGGAGTGACTTCCAGGACTTTGAACTCTGCTTGGAGAAAATTGTGGCCACAATGTGTACAAGAGAAGGATTTTGAAGGGTTTGGGGCTGACCCTGAGGAGCCTATGCCAATTGTTTATTCTCTATAAGGGTTACAATGTGGGGTTTACAGGATTTGGATATTGTGTGGTTTACATGTTATAAAATACTAATTACAGAGGGGGCCACTAGGACATCTAGCATGGCTAGGCATTTCGGGCAGACTTAGATTAATTCTTAACATTAAATCCTTACAGATTATGGTATTAAGGCTAGGCGACTGCATCCTACTCCACAAACTTGACCATTATGGTATAGTGGACCATGCACTTGCACATTTCAAATCTTACCTTATTAATAGGCATTAGTATGTCACCATTAAAGACACAGCATCATCAACATGGCCACTTGATACTGGAGTTCTGCAGGGAAGTGTCCTTGGACCCCTGCTCTTCCTCATTTACATCAATGATCTTCCAAACGTATCCCAACACCTGAAACCCATTCTCTTTGCTGACGACACGACTTGTCATCTCTCACCCTAATCTTGCCACCCTCAACACCATTGTTAATGAGGAGCTGCTCAAAATATCAACTTGAATGACAGCCAATAAACTTACACTTAACACTGACAAAACCTACTATATTATGTTTGGTAGGAGAGCAGGTGTTGCGCAGCTTAACAGTAAGATCGACAACACTAATTGCCAGACAAAATGAGGGCAAATTCCTAGGCCTATACCTTGACAACCTGAATTTCAGCACCCATATCCAACACATATCAAAAAAAGTATCTAAAACAGTTGGGATCCTCTCCAAGATATGATACTACATGCCGCAAAATGCCCTTCTCACACTATACCATTCACTCATTTATCCATACCTCACCTATGCTATTTGTGTTTGGGGATCAACTGCAGCAACACACCTAAAGCCAATAATAACTCAACAAAAAGCTGCAGTAAGAATAATCACTAAATCCCATCCCTGGCAACCCCCCCACCCCACTCTCTATAGATCTAAACTTACTCCCTGTTCAGAACATCCACACTTACTACTGTGCAATCTACACGTACAGGACCTTAAATTCCAATATTAACCTTGATCTAAAATGCTTTCTTGATAGTTGTGACAGGACCCACAGGCATAACACCCTGTCAACTAACTACATAAAAACCACCTGGTGGTTCACACTTACAATCTCTCGCTCACCTATTTGACTATAAGCACAGAAATACATATCTTAATCTTAAAATAATGATTCCTAACTAGTCATAAGTTTGCCTGTGATACTCCAATATAGAAACTATGTATTGTGCCAAAACAAAAGCATTCACATTGCTAAACTCAAAAACTAGTACATGTATTTAGTCACTTAGTGTTTAGTCAACTTACTCCACAATTTGTAATAATTTAGGGTTAGGAATTAATCTAAGTTTGCCCGAAATGCCGAGCCATGCTAGGTGTTCTAGTGGCCCCCTCTGTAATTAGTATTTTATTACATGTAAACCACACAATAACCAAAATCTGTAAACCCCGCATTGTAATCCTTATAGAGAATAGACTTTGATTGATTGATTGATTGACTACGTATACACCCATGAACATATCCTCCTCACAAGAACACTGAAGGATTGACAACCGTATGTAGTGTATCTTGAGTTGGGTAACATTTGAACGTGGGAGTGAATAGGAGAGAAGGAGATAGATGGGTGGGAGTTCAGTTGCTACCTGCCCCTACACATCACCCCATTTCTCCCACAACACTTAACTACAGCATAAGAGAAAATGATGTACGTATGTAAAAAACAAGGGGCTAGTAACTCCTCCTCCTGTATAAATTACTACATGTAAAAAGAAAAAAAATGCTTTTCTTTTTGGGTCACCCTGCCTCAGAGGGAGACAGCCGGTACATTAAAAAAAAACACTAGCAAGGGGTGTGTGTGTGTGCAGTCTACTTGGCGAGGCAGTACAAGCATAGTATGTACTCTGTGCCTCGCGCCTTCTCACAGATAAGGCACAAGGCATTTACGCTGATTTACTTCGAGATATTGGCCCAAAATGCAGGCTGATCTCCGGACTCCAGGGGGAAAAAAATCTGAGAAAATTGCTTTCGTTTCAGTGTTTTCCTTACGAAATTAGTGATCTAGTGCAGCCAGCCTCACAAACACTCCATTTTCTCTTAAAAAATAAGGCCTCAGAAGGGCAAGAATGGGAAGATATGGTCAGAGCGATAATTACTTTTTACCTCGGGAGTGGCCGCCACCACTCGTCACATAATGACATTCATTCTGGAGTATATATCATGTTTTTACAATTTATATTGTTTATTATGTCATATTAGATCAATTGTGGTTGATAAATAAGCTGTAGAGTTGATATTAGCGTTATATTGAAGTATTTTCTCCTGCCTCCTGAGAGCCAGGAATTCCGCTGGAATGGATTAATGGCATTTCTGTTAATTTCAGCGAGGAAAATTGATCTAATATATGAGCAAACTGAGTTACGAGCTGGGTCGTGGAATGAATTATACTCGCAAGTCAAGGTATCACTGTAGTTTTTAATTGAAATAAATATGTAAATATTCTTGGGAAAATCAAAATCAGATGCAGAATATTATGGCTCAGAGGGGCAACTCCAATTATGACAAGTGTGTATGGTAATATAGGTTCAGGTTCAAAACACACATGTTAGAAAAGAATTCATTACCATTACAATTGAAGTGACCTAATCCACAGTAATGCACCCTCATACCATGCAATGATGCAGAGCCCTGCATCCCCTGCTACAAGAAAAATGGAGCCTGGCCTGCAAACCTATCCCATATACTGCACTTACCTTTACTTTTAACACAACAAATGTAAAAAAGTATGTGAGGGCCCAGCTTATACAGCAGGTTAGGTCCTGGGCTATCGCTGTTAAGCAAAAATCAATGTAAAGTGAAGAAGCCTTTTTTCACATGTTTATACTATCAAATATTAAGTGAGAAACAGAGCTAGGTCTAAAAAATCCATATACAGTACACACATTACTTACCTTAAAATATTTTAGTACTTAGCTTATAGTGAGTGGTGAACATATTTATCATAGGTAATTTGAATAAATGAAGAATGGGTATAACTGAAAACCACTGTATTAGCAAATTGCTGCACAGCAAAGCCCTCCTTAACAGGCATGCAGAATTTGTTTGGAAACTTACCATCTGGCATATTGTCAAGACAGGCAGCCAAAAGATTGTAAAGTGTGCCTGAGGTGATGTCTCTCTTCTTACCCACTGGGTTTCCAGTAGAAGCCTTATTGTCCGTAGTACAAATGACAGAGGACAATTTCTGACGTAGACAAGATGACAAGGTTCCTCCAGAGTCTTTCTTCCGATTTTCCTCCTTTGAGTTTCCAGTGGTTGGCCTACTATTTGGGGGACTTCCCAGACCACCATCTAAAATGGAGATCTGCAAAAACATGCAACCTTTAAGTTTACATCATACAACTACTTGCATCACATTTACTCTGCCACGTATAAAATAGCATGTTATTAAAAAATCCTGGATGTCTGGAAAGATAAATAAAGTAGGAAAATTTACATTTGAATAAAATATGCACCATTATTTAGGTAGTAGGCTGGTAAACAGCAACCACCCAGGGAGGTACTACCATTCTGCCAAGTGAGTGTACAACGAAAGCTTGTAATTGTTTAACATGGTAGGATTGCTGGTGTCCTTTTTTCTGTCTCGTAAACATGCAAGATTTCAGGTACGTCTTGCTACTTCTACTTACACTTAGGTCACACTACACATACATATACAAGCATATATATACACACCCCTCTGGGTTTTCTATTTTCTTTCTAGTTCTTGTTCTTGTTTATTTCCGCTTATCTCCGTGGGGAAGTGGAACAGAATTCTTCCTCCGTAAGCCCTGCGTGTTGTAAGAGGCGACTAAAATGCCGGGGGCAAGGGGCTAGTAACCCCTTCTCCTGTATAAATTACTAAATTTAAAGAGAGAAACTTTCGTTTTTCTTTTTGGGCCACCCTGCCTTGGTGGGATATGGCTGGTTTTTTTAAAAAAAAAAAAAAAAAAAAAAAGGGCACCATTTTTTTTTTAAATATCAGTGTTTACAGTGGCTTGGGTGCCCCCAATGCTTACTGCCAGGACGGTACAGTCAGGCATTATGACCTGTAACGAGTTTGAATGTCAGTAGATGTACACATGATGAGCACAACAGATTTCTGAAGCACCTGATGTGTAGCATCTACCTTGGCCTGCCTTCTAAGACCTACCCAGTGACCCCCTCTGACTCTCTTCCACCAAAGTAGGGTGACCTAACAAAGAAAACATTTTCAGTGTCACTCATTCCATCACTGTCTTGCCAGAAGGGTGCCAACATCTTGGTTCAGATGCCCATCCAAAATGCAATATCCCCATCCCTCCTTCGAGGTGCAGACACTGTACTTCCCACCTCCAGGACAAGTCCAGTTAACCAGTTTTCATGAACCCTTCATGTTACTGTGTTCATACTCCAACATGTCAAACCTTAAAAACCACTTGCCTCCACTCACTCTTATTTAATAAGCTCACACAAGCCCAATGGATGCCCAACTTCCCCATCCTCATGCAGTTCTATATATCATTAAGGCCTTTCTTATATTATATAGCTCAGTTATGGTCTCCATTCTACAGAACAGATACAAATGCATTGGAGCACATACAGAAAAGGATGACAAAATCCACTGTATAAGGAATCTTTCGTATGAAGATAGATTGAGGACCTTGAACCTTCACTCTCGTGATACACAGAGAAAGAGGGAAGACATGATTCAAATATATAAATGAATGATGAGCATAATTATACATAAAGGCAATACAAATAGGGCATCAAGGATATCTAACCAAGAAACAAGTGAAAGGAGTGGATTCAAATTGGTTAAATTTAGATTTAGAAGGGACTGGTTTGGCAATAGTCAACGAGTGAACAATTTGTCAGGTAGTCACTAAAGCTACAGCATTAGGTAGCTTTAAAAATAGTTTAGACAATATAAGCAATAAGGGATGAATTTGAATGGGGCCTGTGGAGCACAAGTTAACAAGGTTATTGAAGCTTAAATTTAGGGTAGTTTTAAAAATAGGTTGGATAGATAACTGAGTGAGAGGAGGAAATTTTTGAGAGGGAACCTTCCAAGTATGGGTCTGCTGCAGCATTCCTCCTTTCTCATGTTCATATGTTCTTATGCCAAGTGAATTGCAGCATTACTTGCATGTCAGATTATTAAGGAGTCGAGACCTCTTTGCAGCACCAACTTGGGCCTATACCTGATTAATAAAGTATCTGAACACATATCACTCATGCTCAGCTGAATATCCAGAGAAGGGAGAGGATGGCTACAGCTCTTTGAATTAAGAACAATTTATCATGTCAAGACACCTGCCTCTCACCATTAAAGTGAGAATATTCTATACCTGGAGAGGTTAGGTTAGATATAAAATATGTACTTAATATTAACAATGTAGCTGATAAGCTCAATAGTAACATGAAACATGACATTATATTCATGAGAATTGGTTATTTTCTTTTTCTTAAATCAGTATTTCCTGCATGCTACAAACCTTGTCTGGTTGAGGTTTCTGGTTAGGGATGCGTAGGGTTGAGACTGAGGTAGTAATCTTCTTAATATCTTGGGTGAGAGGATGATGAGACTGTGACTGGGGAAGCAATGGCGGGTGTTGTAGTTGTTGCTCTGGCATTGACACAGACTTCCCAATAACTTCTAAACCGAACTTTGGCACCTGGGTACAGGCAGAGGCAGGTAGAGACCGTGGCACTACACCTGGAAAGATAATACTATTACTAGACCTGTAGAATAATACTCAGCTCAGATTTAAGTGCCAGAGAAAAATGAATATAGTGATAAATGACCCATATGAATTTAGGACCTGATGGTGAAAAAAGTATGTTAATAATGATACTTTTCGATATGAAAATAACCCCATACTATTTCCGCATTTGATGTAGCCACTGATTTTGAATAAAAATACACTGTTGTATATATTTAGTAAATGTATAAAAAATTCCCTCATTTATGTGCTGTATGTACATTTTCTCTAACTAAATTTGGAGATTTACAAAACTGCCAAAAACAGTGTACAAGACACAGGACAACATGCACTTTAATGTAATTATACAAGATAAAAAATAAATACTGTCTAGCAAAAAAGTGTATCACTTGTCAGCACTGCAAAACAAACCACACTTAATCAATAAAGAGAAAGTATTATATACAGCCTCTCCTCACTTAGTGACATACTTGTTTACCAACAACTTGGACTTACGATGGGCGCTCTGATCAGTATGCATACCTAAATAATGTATATTAGAGCTGTTTATTACAGTATATAGTAGACTACTGTATAAACATTTAAAAATTTACTAAAAATTTTATAAATGGTGCAAAGGTGACATTAAAACAATATCAAAGATGGTTGACACAAACCCACTACCATTTTATGTTCCTTAGTGACGAATTCGTATACTGACATGGTCTTAGGAATGGAACTCGTCGTTAAGTGAGGAGAGGCTGTATAGTATTTGGGCCTCATACTGTGGCCCTCTTCAGCAGACTTCAAAAGGACGACTTCAAAAGGACTATCTGATCCAGATATACACTGTGCTCATCATATCTTGTTTTACTGTCACCCATGCAAGTTCAGTTGCTGAAACTATTTGTATAACAGTTATGCCTTCAGCCACTAACAAAAAAATTGTATAAACCAAGTAACATGTGACATGCGCCACACACCTGTGGTGAAAAATTCATGATTGAGGACCTGGTCCAGCCTCGGACGTGCATTGGGGTCAGGATGGAGGAAGCGTCTGATGAGGTGCCTGGCCGGCTCGCTGATCAGTGGTGGAATGACATATTTATTTGTGGTGATTCTAGAGTAGGTTTCCTTCAAGGTGTCAGTTTCAAATGGTGGCTGACCCACAAGAAGAGCATACCTAGGGAGGATTCAAGAATTTAATCTTCTTTCATAATGAAAGGTTGGTTCCACAGGTATTAAATATATAGCAACCAATCATACGTGTTAAATATATAGCAGTTTGCATGATATATAAATATTAGCTTATCATATGGAGTAAACATACAAGGTTATAATGGTCTTAATTCAACAGCCTTTCTCGGATCAAACCTGATTACCTCCCATTTTTCTGGAGCAGTATGACCCCTACAGGTTTAGCTCTTCCCCATGGAGAGAGAGAGAGAGAGAGAGAGATTAACATTTCTTCTCTTCATTGACCATTCAATGGGGTCATGCTGATACTAGTGGACTGTTGATCTAAGGAACTAGAGCCACCCTCTTCCTCCTCGGATCAAACATGATTACAGTATGGTCAGCTTTCTTACAATCTTACTGTGTGATTTGTTGCTAATGTGATGGAGAAAGTGATTCCAAAATTGAACAAAATACTGTGAAGGCCTTTAAACATGCTATTTAATTCTGTATGTACTGTACCTTTCAATCACATTTACAAAAAAAAAAAATACACTGTGTATAGATGAATTTCAAAAGGGAGCTGACTGCATGTAGATGAGCTTTATGAGACAGCTGACTATTTCCCTTTCCTTGGGTGCAGTAAGACCCCTACAGGTTTAGCGCCTTCCCAACAACATTGCCATAATATCAGCCATGGATAAGTACTTACATGATACAGCCCATGGCCCATATATCAGCATCATAAGAATGACCCAACTTGTTCAACACTTCTGGTGCTATGTAATTCGGTGTTCCACATATTGTTCTGCAAGAAGAAAAATCACGAATATATATAACAATTACTGAAGTCCTAGGCTTCACCTCAAACATTAATAATGAATACACAATACACTCATTTATTCTGTATATTACTGTAGATTATATACATATATATATATACATATATATATATACATATATATATATACATATATATATATACATATATATATATATACATATATATATATACATATATATATATACATATATATATATACATATATATATATACATATATATATATACATATATATATATACATATATATATATACATATATATATATACATATATATATATACATATATATATATACATATATATATATACATATATATATATACATATATATATATACATATATATATATACATATATATATATACATATATATATATACATATATATATATACATATATATATATACATATATATATATACATATATATATATGTATATAGATATATATATATATATATATATATATATATATGAAAGTTTTTTTAAATTTAGTAATTTATACAGGAGAAGGGGTTACTAGCCCCTTGCTCCCGTTATTTTAGTCGCCTCTTACAACATGCATGGCTTGCGGAGTAAGTATTCTGTTCCACTTCCCCATGGAGATAAGAGGAAATAAACAAGAACTAGAAGAATACCCAGAGGGGTATGTATATATATGCTTGTACATGTATGTGTAGTGTGACCTAAGTGCAAGTAGAAGTAGCAAGACGTACCTGAAATCTTGCATGTTTATGAGAGACAAAAGACACCAGCAATCCTACCATCATGTAAAACAAATACAGGTTTTCGTTGTACACTCACTTGGCAGGACGGTAGTACCTCCCTGGGTGGTTGCTGTTTACCAACCTACTATCTAGGGGGGGGAAAGAAAGATAGAGAGATAGATATATAGAAAGATAGATATATAGAGAGATAGATATATAGAGAGATAGATATATAGAGAGATAGATATATAGAGAGATAGATATATAGAGAGATAGATATATAGAGAGATAGATATATAGAGAGATAGATATATAGAGAGATAGATATATAGAGAGAGATATATATAGAGAGAGATATATAGAGAGAGAGATATATAGAGAGATAGATATATAGAGAGATAGATATATAGAGAGATAGATATATAGAGAGATAGATATATAGATAGATAGATATATAGAGAGATAGATATATAGATAGATAGATATATAGAGAGAGATATATAGATAGATAGATATATAGAGAGAGATAAACACTGATCTCTGGCTGAAGGAGACTCGAACCTACGAACCTTAGGACAAGGTACGCAGTGCTTTACCAATCTAACCACACTGGACAATACCTTGGCGTGTAGCATGCGCTACACGTTTGATCCAAGGCAGCCAGCTTTCAAGGAGAAGGCTTACAGCTTTTCATCTCATTCCCTGCATGCATCAGCCTTACTAGAGATTTTAACAATGCAAGGAATTCGCAAGAGCAGGCGAAATACACACAAACACTGATCTCTGGCTGTAGGAGACTCGAACCTACGCTTGCTCTTGCGAATTCCTTGCATTGTTAAAATCTCTAGTAAGGCTGATGCATGCAGGGAATGAGATGAAAAGCTGTAAGCCTTCTCCCTGAAAGCTGGCTGCCTTGGATCAAACGTATAGCGCAAGCTACACGCCAAGGTATTGTCCAGTGTGGGTAGATTGGTAAAGCACTGCATACCTTGTCCTAAGGTTCGTAGGTTCGAGTCTCCTTCAGCCAGAGATACACAGTGTTTGTGTATATTTCGCCTGCTCTTGCGAATTCTTTGCACACGTACGTACGTGTGTGTGCGTGTGTGCGTGTGTGCGTGTGTGCGTGTGCGTGTGCGTGTGCGTGTGTGTGTGTGTGTGTGTGTGTGTGTGTGTGTGTGTGTGTGTGTGTGTGTGTGTGTGTGCGCGCGCGCGCGCGCACACATACATTTTCAATCCAGTACATTAGAGCAATTAATCGATACAGTTAAATTCATGAGACAGTGACTGCGAGTCCGGCTAATTTTTCAGTTAATCCCCTGAGATCAAAAGGTTTAAATCCAATCTAATAGCTCATATAATAAAACTATTAGCTGACATCAACCAAATCTTCAAATGGGCCACTCAAAATAATGTGAAGTTCAACGAGGAGAAATTTCAACTACTCAGATACGGAAAACTTGAGGAAATGAAAAATGTATCAGGGTATACAAGTTCTAACCATACAATAGAGCGAAAAAAGAACTGTGAAGGACCTGGGAGTGATAATGTCAGAGGCTCTCGCCTTCAAAGACCACAACAATATATCTACCTCATCTGCTAGGAAAATGACAGGATGGATAATGAGAACCCTCAAAACTAGGGACGCCAAGCCCATGATGATCCTCTTCTCTCTAAGCTGGAATACTGCTGTACACTAATGGCCCCCTTCAAGGCTGGAGGCACTGCAGACCTGGAGAGCGCACAACGAACTTTCACGGCACACAAAAGTACGATAGGCACCTAAATTACTGGGAACGATTGAAGGTCCTTGATCAGTATTCCCTGGAACGCAGGCGAGGGAGATGATAATATACACTTGGAAGGTCCTGGAGGGATTTGTACCAAACCTGCACACGAAAATCACTCCCTATGAAAGCAAAAGACTCGGCAGCAGATGTAACATTTCCCCGATGAAAAGCAGGGGCGCCATGAGTACACTGAGACAACACAATAAGTGTCTGGGGCCCAAGACTGTTCAACTGCCTTCCAGCATACATAAGGGGGATTACCAATAGACCCCTGGCTGCCTTTAAGAAGGCACTGGAGAGGCACCTAAAGGCTGTGGATCGTACGTCAGTTTGCGTGCGGCCAGCAGTAACAGCCTGGTTGATCAGACCCTGATCCACCATGAGGCCTTGTGCTCTGACCGAGCCGCGGGGGCGTTGACCCCCCGAAACCCTCTCCAGGTAACTGAACTGAGGCAAAAAAGGACCTAGGGTCTTGCCCAGGCGAGAACAAATACTACCATCACATTCTCCTAGAGAGAAGATATTAGCTAACTTATGTAAAGTAACCATTATAGGCTACGACTCCCCAAAATATTCGCTCTCACATTCCCGATGAGAGAGGAGAGTTTAAGGCTAACTAAAATTTGGTAGA
Source organism: Cherax quadricarinatus (assembly GCF_038502225.1). Classification (NCBI taxonomy): domain Eukaryota; kingdom Metazoa; phylum Arthropoda; class Malacostraca; order Decapoda; family Parastacidae; genus Cherax; species Cherax quadricarinatus. The sequence continues at coordinate 9,193,919 of NC_091333.1, read as the reverse complement.
GACTAGTATACCTAGGGAGGAGCAGAGTCATACTACAACATATAGAACACATAGTAACTGAAATAGTGAAGAAACATCGCGATATCCGTGGTTAAGAGCAGCCTGGTATTAAGACATGTGGAGCTGAACACAAACCTAGGCTGGCAGGACTGAATACCTCGTACCTACATCATTACTTGTTTGTGTACCTGTCTGAAGCAAGTGAGAAGTGTCACAATTAAAGATAAACTGTTGTACATTCGTTTTTTATCTATTTGTCGGTCAGGTACTGACCAGCCGGGCTGTGGCTCATACATCTGCGTGCGGCCGGCATTAACAGCCTGGTTGATCAGTCCCCCGATCTACCGTGAGGCCTGGTCAAGGACCGGGCCACGGGGACGTTAACCCCATGAACACCCTCCATGTATACTGTATACCACTAGTATGATTGATCCTGGTACTCACACATTCCTGTTGTCGTCGACGCGGGTAGCGAGGCCAAAGTCTCCTATCTTCATCAGCATATCTTCAGTGAGGAACATGTTGCCCAGTTTGAGGTCCCTGTGTATAACTTGCTGCTGGTGCACGTACGCTACACCTTCCGCCAGTTGACGCATGTAGTAGCGCACCTCAGGCTCCGTCAGCGTGCGACGGTGCTTCAACACGTGCACCAAACTCTGCCAGGAAGGAGAAAAGATAATTAAGTGCAAAATCTTTTCAAGGGTCATCGGTGTGACGATTGTCTACCAGAGGAAGGAATAAGTTGCTGCTTGAGTTATAAAAACCCTGTAACCTTTCAGGTCATTCAGCGCTGCTAACCTAAAAGTTAAATACACCCCAAATACACTCAAGTCAAAACTATAATAGAAAAAACAAACTATTCAAACAATAAGTACACAACAAAATGTTTTAACTAGTCAAAATAACCCACATCAATTAAAAATAGAACATGCTAGAACTTGCCCGGGATCCTAGTCACTAATGGTTGTGTCTAGAGAAATATTCCAGTTTCAAAGTATAACCATGAGCATCATTTATCCACATGCTGTATAGCCCTTGTGGCTTAGCGCTTCTTTTTGATTATAATAATAATAATCATTTATCCACACGTATAGTATTCAATAATGAAGACATCGTTGGTTTCCTGACGTTCTCCATCAAGCATGTTTTCCGTTACCTGGCAGTCTTTACACACATACCGTCACATCTGCTTAGGCTTTTTTTTTGTTGTTGTTTAGGGCGAAAGAATTAGTTTGGGTAAATTTATTTTACCCTCACCTATAAAAGAGTAGATATCAGCGGAAAGGAATGACCTGGGAGATAGCATTACACCAAACCTACTGAGGGAAGGGCACATCAACCGTATGACTTAGGGAACCTTCAGTAACCTCAACACTGAATGTTTTCGGACTGTACACAACTTAGACCCATCTTGGAATATACCAGCACGTATTCCCCGTCTGAGTAAGCATGTTGGAAGACTGGAAAGGTTTGTAAGACGAAAGGAATTGGACCTGATCTCCCTAGAAAAGAGGAGACATTATGATGACGTATAAAATATTCTGGAGGGATTCATAAGGCGAACAAAGACAGACTTTTCACAATGCGACGGTACATGGATAGCAAAAAATTACAGAAGAGTTATAAAGATGTAAGTAAGAACTTTTTCAGTCTCTGGGTAATAGTAAAGTGGAATGACCTGGATATGGAAAAGGAGGCGAACTCTATACCTTGTTTTAAGAGTAGATATGACAGGGCTCAATAGGCCAGACACTATTAATACAGGTCTATGAAGTTTTGAGAGGCGGGGCCAGTAGCAGAGACTGTACGCCAGCAAAAATAAATTTTGTTTCGATGCCATGACCGCAACACGGGGAGGCTAAATCCACAGAAGAACAGCTTTCACACCTTACTGCACACTGCCAAAATATCCTTCCTCCATGTTACGAAGTCATCCCGCCAATCATGAATTTAAAGCTAACCCCTACTAACTCACACTTACAAACACGTATTCTTCAACACAACATTAAACAGATCGCCATTTCTGCACCCCTCTTCCTTCCACGTTACCAGAGTCCCGAGGGGACAATGTAAGACAGGGGGATAAGGTAATAGAGGAAGAGTAAGAGGGAAAGCAAGGTGGAGGAGGGGCAGGAGGTAGACGGGAGCCACAACAGTACATTAGAGCAATATTTTCGTGTTTATTTTCAATAATTCTTCCCTACCAAATCCCTTAATCTACATTACCTTCCCGCCTTGACGTCCCTTACCCATGTGTATTTCAGCGCTGATTATTAGTTTTTAATTGTAAATTGAGCCACATCTTCAATAAAATCAGCATCCGAGAGCATTTATTTCCTTAATCCTTTTAAGTCGAGTGTTTCAGTTGGTAAGTACCACCTTAGGTTTCCTTGGCATCCTCAAGAAATTCTCTCTACTTTTCTCAAGATGCCGATTTCCTCTGCTGTTCAGTTCATTATTTACTGAAACATGGTTCGTGCAAACCGTGGAGTTAACAGGAGAGCTTGATGATAGGAAGGCCGGGCGTGGCCGAACAGATGGTCGACGGATACTTGGCCGATAGACATTTCACCGACGGACATTTAGCCGAACGAACATTTCACCAAACGGAAAATTAGGTTAGGTGAAATGTCCGTCGGTCAAATGTCCGTCGGTCAAATGTCCGTCGGTCAAATGTCCGTCGGTCAAATGTCCGTCGGTCAAATGTCCGTCGGTCAAATGTCCGTCGGTCAAATGTCCGTCGGTCAAATGTCCGTCGGTCAAATGTCCGTCGGTCAAATGTCCGTCGGTCAAATGTCCGTCGGTCAAATGTCCGGGAGCCAGGCTGGGTGACAAGAGCCAGGCAAACTTGTGTATAACCAGACACCTTCACCCTATTAGGCTGCCGCCTGCACACTCACTATGCCATCACTCACGCAAAACACTACCAGCCCCACACCTCAAACATCCTGGAAGCTACTACACTGAGCAAGTGTCAGTGTGTACACAACACCTTACTTGAGAGCAACTCCCACCACAGCAATGCTACTTCACGCCCTCCCACCCATGATGCATTTCTCTAGGCAATGGTCAGGCGGGAGAACATTGTTAGGGGACAGCGAGGGGAAGTGTGAACAGTGGTATAGCCTGAGACCTGCAACTAGCACTCGCATCCCCTCGTTGTTCACACAAACTATTCCTGTTATGGCAGTGTTATTTATGTTGTTGATCGCTCATAGCTCTGGCACCGTGAATCCTTCCAGTGGTCCTTACCTAGATGTGTGGTGGTGGTACCTGATAGGGACGGGATTAAGACAGCACAAGGACACCCAACGCTTGCAAAGACATACCAACAAGGACGGACGCACCTCTGCAAACAGTGGTACTCTCATAACCACTACACTGTACCTCGCCCGACAGCCACGCTAAATCCGCAACATTTTTCTCTCTCGCTTCTGACTCCCAACTAATAAATCATAGGAAGCGGCCGGGAGGAGAAAAATGAAGGGAAGGGGGATGTAGGAGGAGACCAAAAGAGGCGGCGGCTAAGGATACGGAAAGAGTCGGGAGGACAAATTCGAATTGTGACGAGACCCTTAAAGAAGTAATGTGGGTAACTGGGCTCGAGTCTCCAGCTCACGAACCAGCCACTGTAGGAGACCAAGAGACGAAACGGGAGACTTTCGACTATGAGAGACTTGGTAGTAGTAGTACCACCACCACACTGAGAAAGCTGCTAGCCACACTTCTGCTTTAGATCTTTATTGTAAGTTGCTAGCTACTAGTAAGTTTAGCACTTAGCTTAAGACTGTAGTTTGCACCTATGTATAGTTTACAGAGCCTGGTCAGTTATCATTTCCACTTTCTAGGCTGAACTTGAGATGGCTGGTGTTCGGAGTGGATATTTGACTGACACTAATTACTTAATATGTCAGTCAGGTAAGGCTCTTTCTCGACACAGACAACCAGGAGGAAACTAAAGACATTTTCGGCTTTCCGGGAGACTGAAATATCACCACCAAACACTCAAAACAAACAAACACACACACACACACACACACACACACACACACACACACACACACACACAGACAAAGACAGGATGTTCCAGAGACTGGACACAGCAACAAGGGGACACGGTTGGAAGCTGAAGACACAGATGAATCACAGGGATGTTAGGAAGTATTTCTTCAGCCACAGTAGTCACGAAGTGGAATAGTTTGGGAAGAGATGTAATGGAGGCAGGATCCATACATAGCTTTAAGCAGAAGTACGATAAAGCTCATGGTTCAGGGAGAGTGACCTAGTGGCGACCAGTGAAGAGGCGGGGCCAGGAGCTTGGACTCGCCCCTGCAACCTCAACTAGGTGAATACAACTAGGCGAGTACACACAACTATCAATCAATTCAGACTGTCACTACTGGAAGGGAAGATTTAACGTTTCCACTGTTACAGAAATTTCTTGTACTTATTTCTTGTATTTATTTACAAGCAGTTAAAATACACATGTACAGACGACTCTTATACAGGAATCACAATCAAAATTTAAGGACGTCCTTTCATACCAATCCTCGTATGAAAAGCGCCACTAATTCCCTTTATCCCAGTGAAGTGCTCTGTAAAAGAACCAAAAAATTTTAAATACCTTCCCCTCCCCTTGGATCAAACTCGATTGCCTCCCATTCCCAACACGCTGTATAACCCTCACACAGGTTTACCTTTCCCCCCATGAATAAGATTAATCTCACCAATAATCTCACTAACAGACAATTTAACTCCGCATGTTGCACAATACCGGGTGTTAAAATTAAGAGTAAAATTCCAAAACTACACGGGATTAGATATAGTAACCTTCGTACATCAGTGTTTAGAATTTAGAATTAAACCACAATAATCTAAACATTACCCTGGTGACATCTTTTGAAGTGTACGTACGATTACTTAATGTCACTAAGTCACCATTCCTGAGTCATTATGTACATGAATGGTCTACAGTACCGACAAGGTGAAAATAAACATGTGCAACATTTGGGTATCTTTATTGTAGGCGTTTCGCCCATCAAGTGACTATCAATACAAATTCAAAAACATGACTAGAAGACAGTAGAACTATACAGCTCTGTCTTCCATTTATGTCCTTGAAGTTTTGATATAGTCACTGGATGGTGAAGCGTCTACAATAAAGATACCCAGATGTTGCACACGTGACCAATTTTTATCAAGAGTTATTGTAACTGTTGAAAACGAATTTAATATGTTTGATATTGTATCAGCGTGAGGACGTAGAGTACCTCTCGCAACAGTACTAACTAGTTGGCGGCGGCGATGATAATGCGTCATCTATGTGTCCAGGAATATATATATGAGGAGTTATTTTATTTGCAAAACACTAGGACAGCTTTCATATTCAGCGCTTTAAACATATATCATTTCTACGATCATCAAACTGACACTGTCAACAACAACTTGGCACTGATGTCAACAATTCACTCTCACATTACACACATCACAATCAGAAAGCAGGTAAAACAATTTTTTTTTCACATTCCACAATCCATATCCAGTGTTAGTAAATTTAGACGAAAGGGGATATATCCCCATTATTTATGCCGAAACAGATAAGTAAAATTACAAATAGACCCCTGGCAACCTTCAAGAAAGAGCTGGACATATACCTAAAGTCAGTACCCGATCAGCCGGGCTGTGGTTCGTACGCTGGACTACGTGCGACCAGCAGTAACAACCCGGTGAATCAGGTTCTGATCCATCGGGAGGCCTTGTCAAGAACTGGGTCGCGGGGGTCTTGACCCCCCGGAACTCTCCAAGTAGGTAGGTTCTTAGTAAAGCTCCTTGTGGATAGAGCAGCACTCCTCGCTACCCCTAATTACAAACTACTCTCACCCAGTCATCCTCAAAACATCAAGATATGTTGTCAAATACAAATCTTCAAGGAGAAACTCAAGAAAAAAATGTCAGAAAAATTCCTAATTTCTCCTTTCATATCCATTCTGTCATCCCTCTCTTCGTTACCCTAATATATTGTAGATTGCTTAACCCTTCTCCTCTATCTCAGGCCCACCATTAAGATTCTCCCCTCGCTTCCTCCCTCCATCTTCCACCAGTCCCAGTTTCTCTTACATTTTTCTCCTCGACGCGTCGTTATATTCACATTTTTCCAACCTCCTTAACTCATCCTCCTCCCTCATTAGCCTCATTTTCTTCCTCCATTCATTACCATCTCTCATTGGCAGAATTTCTTTTCTCTTTTAAGAGAAAATTTCGACTGCACCAGAAAGCTCGGAGATGAGTTTGGTGTCTTAGCTCCCGTCCGCAGTGAGGGTAAGGGGAAAGGGAGGAAGAGAAGGAGCGGGAAGAAAGGGAGAAAGAGGGAAGGGGGAGGGAGGGAAGGAGGTATCTTAGTATATTTTACCGAGGTTCAAGCAGGTAAAAGAAAACTATTGCACCAACTAGGTACTACGAATTATCAAGGCAAAACTCTCGCAAGCCAAGGAGAAACACCTGCGAACAAGACCAAGACTGGGTCTTTCTTCCCAGCTCACCCCAACACAATCCCCAACAGCCACTACAATCATTAAACTACCACAACCACCCATCAAAGCCATTAAACTACAACAACCACCCAACTATCACAACCATTAAACTACCACAACCACCCACTTATCATAACCATCTTACTCCGTGCCACTCACCCCCCTAAGCATCAGCACCACCCCATAGCCCCAGCACTAACCTATATCACCGTGGCACCCTGGGTCCACAGACGTGGCACTAATAAGGCAGTATTATGACTGTTTAGTGTCATCGTTGCTGTCCACGTCCGGCTTAACTGCTGCATAATTCTGTCCAATTATTTACGATTTACTGAGATACAATGTTAAGGCGAGGTCAAGCAATCTTATTTGTGTCTCGACTGACCTCTAATCAAACTGAAAAAGGAAGTTGCTCGAGTCATGAAGAGCTTTGAAAAATAAGGTCATTCTGTGCTCTGGATTAAAAACTGAAGTAAATACTCTCACAATTTAAAATAACCAGCATCAATAAAACAAGCACTGACATCAAAATATTCCCCTCCCCAAATTTTTCGAGATCCCTGCAGGTATTCCGATTATACGAACCATGCCTTAACCCCCCCCCCCAAAAAAAAGGGCCCAAGCCATGGGCAAACAATTCAAATATGCTTGACAGTCAAGAACACACCCAGTCACAGGTGAAGGATCACCTGTAAGCATGTTATTGTAGGTCAAGTGTTCACTCCTATTCCTCAATCTACAGAGAATCTACTCTCAATTCATGCTGAAAGAGGGCCAAACACCCACGTCATGTTGAACACTGCATAAACTGTTGCTAGTCTGTGCATCCCACTGGGCCCACTACTACCCATGGACATATTGATGCACGTGGCTCACTGAGTTACCCAGAGCACAGGCATATCCTGGGCACCAACGTTAATTCATATTGAACCAAGCTTTCTAGATGGAGAGAAGGCACCCCTTTGGAGAGGAATAAGGAAAGATGCCACCTTTTGTGGCATCTTTTCCCACCCACAACTTCTGTAGTAGGAAAGACAGCCACGTTCTGTGATAAAGATGGCCACTTCCTGGACGAGAAATAATGCTTACCTTCGCTCGGGAGGAAGGTAATGCACACTGACCATTACCACTAGTGCCACACACTTGTAAAGTCGAACACTGCGGCTCTTCCCATCATGTAACATTCTTACTGAATAGAGTATCTGCACACTGCTCCTACCATGTATCTTGCATACTAGGATTATTCCACACCGCAGGTGTCCCCGCCACGTAACTCTCGTAGTAGCTGCACATTGCAAATATTCCTAATGTATCACACTCTTACAGATGAGGGTAACTGCACACTGCGACTATTCTCACTATGGACCACTCGTATACAATAAATTAACATCACACTGTGGGTATTTCCACAATGTACGTATCATACAGAACAGGATAGTTCCGCACATGTTTGTACCATGTATCTCACATACTACAACCATATCTAATATTGTTCAGTAAAAACACAACACCTTGCTCTATTTGCGCTGGAAGCCTCTCCTTCCCTTCTCTCAAAACAACCCCTCGTCTTTCTCCCCTCGTCCATCTACGCCCCACACTCCATCATTAACACAAACAGACGCCACACAAGCCCGAGAGAGCTGTATACACGCTATCTTCCCCTTGGGCTATACAGGCAGGATGCTCCCCTCGCGCTACCATTGACAACCCCCTTCCCCCTTCCTCAGGTAAGGTTTGTGTAAACGTACCCTCATTTACCCCCCTGAGAAACTGTTCTAAACATTCACCAACATCTCCTCTCCCCCATCCCCTGCTCCTCTTGGAAGTCTAGTTATTCTCTTCTCACTGTTTGACAGTATTTTTTTTGTGCACACACCTTTCCCGAAGAAAAGCAGATGCAGCTGCCACTGCACTACCACCACCACCATTACCATCACACAAGGACCCCACTGGAAACAAGTCACTGGTTTTTTTAGGGTTATCCTGGTGGATTAGTTACACTATATATAATAATTATACTTATGTGCGCCTGTGCCTAAATAAACTTATATCACCACCACTATCAGCATTATCAGTATCAATACTATCTGGGGCACCACCACCACCATCCACTGATTGGTTATCAGCTATTTATCAATCTTCAGCCGCTTCCTCCTGCACCCCCTTCCCTACACACTGAACACAAGTAGCTAATGAGAGGTACTGTGTTCCCATTAGTGTCAGTTCAGCTCCTTCCTGCACTGAATCAGACCTTCCTGCAGCCAGTCCAGACCTTGCTGCAACAAGGTCCTTCAAGCAAGTACTTACATTTGGTTTCTATCACTTGACAAGTTCCCACGCCTCTTGCGCGCGCGCGCGCGCACACACACACACACTACCACACACACACACACACCCCCCCCCCCACACACACACACACTCCCCCCCCACACCCCCCCCCCCCACACACACACACACACACACTACCACACACACTACCACACACACACACACACACACACACACACACACACTCACACACACACACACACACACTCCCACACACACACACACACACACTACCACACACACACACACACACACACACACACACACACACACACACACACACACTACCACACACACACACACACACACACTACCACACACACACACTACCACACACACACACTACCACACACACACACACACACACACACACACACTACCACACACACACACACACACACTACCACACACACACTACCACACACACACACTACCACACACACACACTACCACACACACACACACAACCACACACACACACACTACCACACACACACACACTACCACACACACACACTACCACACACACACACACTACCACACACACACACACTACCACACACACACACACTACCACACACACACTACCACACTACCACACACACACACTACCACACACACACACACACACACTACCACACACACACTACCACACACACACACACTACCACACACACACACACTACCACACACACACACTACCACACACACACACACACACACACTACCACACACACACACACACACACACACACACACTACCACACACACACACACACACACACACTACCACACACACACACACACTACCACACACACTACCACACACACTACCACACACACACACTACCACACACACACTACCACACACACACTACCACACACACACACACACACACACACTACCACACACACACACACACACACTACCACACACACACACACACACTACCACACACACACACACACACTACCACACACACACACACACTACCACACACACACACACACTACCACACACACACACTACCACACACACACACTACCACACACACACACTACCACACACACACACTACCACACACACACACTACCACACACACACACTACCACACACACACACTACCACACACACACACTACCACACACACACTACCACACACACACTACCACACACACACTACCACACACACACACTACCACACACACACTACCACACACACACACTACCACACACACACACTACCACACACACAACGTGCTCATATACAACAGGCCTAGTGTCTAATCGACATGTGCCTAGGACAAAATGGTAACTAACACACACAAAGATCTTCAAGGGAGATAAATTTATACGTAATTTTTACCGTCGACTTGGCTAGTTTATTGTGCACCACATATACATATTATGGATGGTAGTGAGAAGAGGAAGAGTCGGCAGAGGCGGAGAAAAGGAGAAGCAAGAGCAACAGTAGCAACGACAACAGGAGGAAAAGTAGCAAGATGAGCAGTGGCAGCTACGGGAACACCAAAACTCGGTAGTACAAGTGGAAGAAGCTACGAAATAGCATCAGGTGGGCAGAAAAGTATCAATAGTGAAGCGAGAGACAAAAGAGAAAATTAGAAGAGCAGGAGACGGGAAGTGTAGCAGACCTCGAGCTGTGTAAATATGGCGAGGGAGAAAAGAGCTCAATAATCCTCAGGGAACACCAGTGGGTGCACCACCACCCACCAGTGGGTGCACCACCACCCACCAGTGGGTGCACCACCACCCACCAGTGGGTGGGTCACCACCTCTACCTTGCCAACTTCTCACTCTCAGAACACAAACACAACACCACTTTAAACTCATGATATGAACTACAACAAGACGACAATCGCCAGGCACGAGAGAGCTAGCTAGGAAGAGGAGCGCTAGTGGAGGTACCTAATACAGGAAAGTCTTCGTGCAAGAGAAGCCAACTAAAAGGACAAAGGAGGAACCTTTTAAAACTTGCAAAAGGCTGAGACCAAAAGGCCAGTCAGGCAATGAAAGGCAAAGCTGAGAAGCGCAAGAGAGTAAAACAAGAATTAAGAAAGAATGTAAGAAGACAGAGGAACAAACGAAAACCCAGGGTAAAAGAGAGAGGCAGTAAGGGTATAAATTAGAGCACCGGAACTTAAAAGGCCATTCAGTGCTCTTATGCACTTTAAAACACGTCAATTAGCAATATTAACCTCATTGTCATTTAAACCACAACACGAACATACAGAATTACTTTAAACAAAACCATAAGTGGTTTAACACTTAAAATGTTGTTATTCCTCTATAATGACACCGAGGTCTCGACTGACATAACCGGCTCCACGTTCAGCAAATCTTGCCGAGAGATTAAATTAAAAAAAAATTATTCCCGCGGGAAATAAATGAAAAATCATAACTTCAAAAAATCAATGTTAAATTAGCTGTGAGAAAATGCACAAAATTATACATCTGTCCACTATACAAGGCGGGGAAAAAAAATCGTGGCTACTGGGTTCTTAACGAGGCGCTCTGATTGGTCAACCCTCGTTAAGGTGACCCAGTGTCGGAAGGTGATTAATGGATGGTAACAACTCCCACCACCTGCCCCTGCCAAGTTGTGTCCCTACCCCTGCCACCTATACCCCTGTCCCCTGCCACCTATACCCCCGCCCCCTGCAACCTATACCCCCGTCCCCTGCCACCAATACCCCCGTTCCTTGCCACCAATACCCCTGTCCCCTGCCACCTATACCCCTGTCCCCTGCCACCTATACCCCCGCCCCCTGCAACCTATACCCCCGTCCCCTGCCACCAATACCCCCGTTCCTTGCCACCTATACCCCTGTCCCGTGCCACCTACCCAGGAGCTGCTGACGTCACTTCATCCACGAGTTAGTGCCTCTTCCTTCCTATCCTCGTATATTTTCCCCTCCTTCCTCTCCTCTTTCCTCCCTTCACAGCCAGATGGAGGAAGGAAGAGAGGAAGATAAGTGACCGAAGAGGGGGGGGGGGTCCCGAGACAGGAGCGGGGTTAGGGGGAAGTAGGTCAGAAGGATTCCCCTCGTGTGAAGGTCAAGGTGGTGGTCAGGTGGTGAGGTGAAGGGATGAGTGAGGGGACGGGAGCCACTGAGGAAAAGGTAAAGAAAAGGGAGAGGAAAAGTATGTAACAGTAGAAGAGGGGGGAGGGAATAAAGACTAGAAGGTAAGGAGATCTACCCTCTCAAAATACCCGTCCCTTTTCTATCCCCTCCCCCCTTAAAACATTAGCCCCCACTTGCCATCCTTAAACCAGTAGACTAACGAAGTTAAAACACAAAAAAAACTCGAATCCTCAGAGAAGCTTAACTGGCTGGTAACACAAACACAGACGACTCGACCCATGCAACCATAAACAGGAGAGTGTACACACACACACACACACACACACACACACACACACACACACACACACACACACACACACACACACACACACACACACACACACACACACACACACACTCTTGGTTAGAATTATACTATCGATGATAAAACCTACGTAAAGAATTTTTTTAAGGGATCTGGGGGAGGCCGGTGGAGGGTAATGAAGCAAGGAGAGACGGAGAGAGATAAGGCAGGGGAGAGGATGTGAGGGAGAGGAAGATAAATAAGGAAGGCGGCGACGATAAGAGGGGGAATAAGGACGTAAGCATAAAAGCAGAATAAGCAGAAAAAGAGGAAAGGAGAGATACTGGGAAAACTGTGGACAGAAAACTAATACAAAATGTAAAAAGGACTTGCACTAGTTTAAGGAAGGTGAGAGTTGCAGGGCTTGTGACTGCTGCTGCTTCTCCTGCTGCTGCTGCTGGCTGTTAGCTGCCAAATCGCATTATCTTGCTGGTTCACATTACTCCGGTGGTGCGTCTGCCTGGTAGCATTACGACATCACAAGAACCCACGCAACTTGCACCCGTCCTTGGCACTGGTTGGGGCTGGGATGCCAGCCAGCGTGGCTGGAAGCTAGCAATCACCAGGAATAGTGTCTGGAGGATAGTGAGCTTGGTTTGTAGCCAACAGACCTTCCAGCACCTCCCCCGCCCACCCTCCAGCACCATCCCAATCTTGCTGGATGTATTCACTTACTGGGTAAAAGGGATTCGTGAACTATCCTGAATATCTGGAGGTTGTTCCGGGGGGATGGGTCAATGCCCCCGCGGCTCGGTCCAAGACCAGGCCTCGCGGTGGATCAGGGCCTGATACCTAATATTAAATAAAAAAAAATCGCCTGCCTGCCATGAGCCCCGGACCCCTTACATCCCCTAACTCCTGAACGCTGCCAGCCACCCACCTATATATACAAACTTTAACCCATTCAACCTGCCCTTCAGGGGCATAAATTTTTTACACGCCAGTTACAAAGCGTACAAGTTATAAAGCGTAAATTACTGCACGATCTAAGCAGCTAAATTAAGATTACGTATTTATTCCATGTTAGGTTAACCTAATTAAAGTAAGTTATATTTACATATAATTAAAAAACAAAACGAATTAACAGATGGACCATAACCCAGGAAACTGACGTTAACATGTTAAGATGAGAGGGGATGACATTGGTACAATTCTTAGTAAAACTTAAACGCAGTTGATATAAACCATACGAGAGACAAGGGGGAGACAGAAAGGTAAGAGACAGAGGGGAGACACATAAAAGAGAAGCCACAGCAAATTTAAATTCAAAGTTTATTCTCTATAAGGATTACAATGCTGAGTTTACAGAATTTGGTTATTGTGTGGTTTACATGTAGTAAAATAATAATTACAGAGTGTACCACTAGAACACCTAGCATGGCTAGGCATTTCAGGCAGACTTAAATTAAATCTTAAGTTTAAAATATTACAAAATTATGAGGTAAGTTGGTATTATGGCTAAGTGACTAAATACTAGTTTGTGAGTTTAGCAATGTGAATGCTTTTGTTTTGGCACTATACATAGTTTCAGTATTGGAGTATCACAGGCCAACTTATGACTAGTTAAGATTCATTATTTTGAGATTGAGATTGATATTTCTGTTTATGGTCAAATGGGTGAGTGAAAGTGTAAGTGTTAACCACCAGGTGGTATTCGTGTAATTAGTTGACAGGGTGTATCAGGGAGATAAGATGTTTTCTGATGGTAGTTTTGAAGGTGATGAATGTGTCTGCAGTTTTAGAATTTTCAGGTAGGGTGTTCCAGATTTTAGGGCTTTTGACATACAATGAATTTTTGTAAAGGTTTAGTCGGACACGGGGAATGTCATAGAGATGTTTGTGTCTGGTGTTGTGCCTGTGGGTTCTGTCGCAACTATCAAGAAAGCGTTTTAGGTGAAGGTTAATATTGGAATTTAAGGTCCTGTAGATGTAGATTGCACAGTAGTAAATGTGGATGTACTGAACAGGGAGTAAGTTTAGATCTATTAAGAGTGGGGGGTGGGGGGGTTGCCAGGGATGGGATTTAGTGATTATTCTTACTGCGGCTTTTTGCTGGGTTATTATTGGCTTTAGGTGTGTTGCTGCAGTTGAACCCCAAGCACATATAGCATAGGTGAGGTATGGATATATAAGTGAATGGTATAGTGTGAGAAGGGCAGTTTGCGGCACGTAGTATCGTATCTTGGAGAGGATCCCAACCGTTTTGGATACTTTTTTGGTTATGTGTTGGATATGGGTGCTGAAGTTCATGTTGTTGTCGAGGTATAGGCCTAGGAATTTGCCCTCATTATGCCTGGCAATTAGTGTGTTGTCGATCTTAATGTTAATTTGCGCATCTCCTGCTCTGCTACCAAACATAATGTAGTAGGTTTTGTCAGTGTTAAGCGTAAGTTTATTGGCTGTCATCCAAGTCGATATTTTGATCAGCTCCTCATTAACAATGGTGTTGAGGGTGGCAAGATTAGGGTGAGAGATGACAAAAGTCGTGTCGTCAGCAAAGAGAATGGGTTTCAGGTGTTGAGATACGTTTGGAAGATCATTGATGTATATGAGGAAGAGCAGGGGACTAAGGACACTTCCCTGCGGAACTCCAGTATCAAGTGGCTGTGTTGTTGATGCTGTGTCTTTAATGGTGACATACTGATACCTATTAGTAAGGTAAGATTTGAAATATGCAAGCGCATGGCCTCTTATACCATAATGGTCAAGTTTATGGAGTAGGATGCCGTGGTCTGTGTCAAAAGCTTTTCTTAGGTCAATAAAAATTCCTAGTGGATATTCCTTATTTTCCAATGTTGTGTAAAGCAGATCTAGCATTTTTATGATTGCATCGTTAGTGCTTTTATTTTTCCTGAATCCAAATTGGCAGGGATTGAGTATGTTTTGTGCCGTTATAAATGAATATAGTCTCCTGTGCACGAGTTTCTCAAAGATTTTGGATAGCAATGGTAAGTTTGATATTGGCCTATAGTTGTTTAAATCTGTAGGGTCACCACCTTTATGTATTGGTGTAACCCTTGCCGTCTTGAGTAGTTTCGGGAAGGTGCTAGTTTCTAGTGACTTGTTAAAAAGTAATGAGATAGCATGCGAGAGGACATGGGCAGCTCTCTTGTACAATAATGGTGAGACATGAGACAGATTCCCCGAGTTATTTTTAAGTGACTTTATAATCTCGGTGACTTCCATGGGCTCAGTTGGAGCAAGATAGAAGGAATTTGGGAAATTCCCATCTAGGTAGTCCCCGGCATGGGCATTGGTGCATGGGATTTTATTGGCGAGATTAGAACCTATGGTTGAGAAGAAGTCGTTTATCTTGTTAGCTGTGTCAGTGGGATGCAGTGGTGTTTCATTAGGTTTAGTTAGGACAATATTCTTGTTTTTTTCAGTTTTTGGGTCCCTAGAATCTGAGAGTGTGTTTTCCAGGTCATTTTTACATCTCCTCTTGTGTCGGTGAATCTACTGGAGTAGTACAGTTGTTTGGCTTTCTTTATTACTTTGGTGAGGACTGATGAATAGTGTTTAAGAATATCTTTGTGTATTAGTGTAAAGTAACGCATGCAACTTCAGCATCAACATTCTGACTGGTCAACAGACTAGACCACAATGGGTCAACGGAGGAGTCAGCCTGTAACATGCTTCTGAAACTACATATTCTGTACACCTGTGACCCGCCTCGATGCTGACCTGGATAATGACACGTGGAGACTCCAGCAAGCAAGTAGTGGTAGTGAGAGCAGTGGTGATGGTGGTAGTGGTGGTAGTGGTGGTGGTGGTAGTATTGGTAGTAGTAGTGGTGGTAGTATTGGTAGTAATAGTGGTGGTGGTAGTATTGGTAGTAATAGTGGTGGTGGTAGTATTGGTAGTAGTAGTGGTGGTGGTAGTATTGGTGGTAGTAGTAGTGGTGGTGGTAGTAGTATTGGTGGTAGTAGTAGTGGTGGTGGTAGTATTGGTGGTAGTAGTAGTTGTGGTGGTAGTATTGGTGGTAGTAGTAGTGGTGGTGGTAGTATTGGTGGTAGTAGTATTGGTGGTAGTAGTAGTGGTGGTGGTAGTATTGGTGGTAGTAGTAGTGGTGGTGGTAGTATTGGTGGTAGTAGTGGTGGTAGTATTGGTAGTAGTAGTGGTGGTGCTAGTATTGGTAGTAGTAGTGGTGGTGGTAGTATTGGTAGTAGTAGTGGTGGTTGTAGTAGTGGCAGTACTAGTGGTGGTGGTAGTATTGGTAGTAGGAGCGGTGGTGGTGGTAGTAGTGGTAGTAGTAGTGGTGGTGGTAGTATTGGTAGTAGTAGTGGTGGTAGTATTGGTAGTAGTAGTGGTGGTGGTAGTATTGGTCGTGGTGGTGGTAGTATTGGTAGTGGTGGTGGTAGTATTGGTAGTAGTAGTGGTGGTGGTAGTATTGGTAGTAGTAGTGGTGGTGGTAGTATTGGTAGTGGTGGTGGTAGTATTGGTAGTGGTGGTGGTAGTATTGGTAGTGGTGGTGGTAGTATTGGTAGTGGTGGTGGTAGTATTGGTAGTGGTGGTGGTAGTATTGGTAGTGGTGGTGGTAGTATTGGTAGTGGTGGTGGTAGTATTGGTAGTGGTGGTGGTAGTATTGGTAGTGGTGGTGGTAGTATTGGTAGTAGTAGTGGTGGTAGTATTGGTAGTAGTAGTGGTGGTAGTATTGGTAGTAGTGGTGGTAGTATTGGTAGTAGTAGTGGTGGTAGTATTGGTAGTAGTAGTGGTGGTAGTATTGGTAGTAGTGGTAGTATTGGTAGTAGTAGTGGTGGTAGTATTGGTAGTGGTGGTGGTAGTATTGGTAGTAGTAGTGGTGGTAGTATTGGTAGTAGTAGTGGTGGTAGTATTGGTAGTGGTGGTGGTAGTATTGGTAGTAGTGGTGGTAGTATTGGTAGTAGTGGTGGTGGTAGTATTGGTAGTAGTAGTGGTGGTAGTATTGGTAGTAGTGGTGGTAGTATTGGTAGTAGTGGTGGTGGTAGTATTGGTAGTAGTAGTGGTGGTAGTATTGGTAGTAGTAGTGGTGGTAGTAGTATTGGTAGTAGTAGTGGTGGTAGTATTGGTAGTAGTAGTGGTGGTAGTATTGGTAGTAATAGTGGTGGTAGTATTGGTAGTAGTAGTAGTAGTGGTGGTAGTATTGGTAGTAGTAGTAGTAGTGGTGGTAGTATTGGTAGTAGTAGTAGTGGTGGTAGTATTGGTAGTAGTGGTGGTGGTAGTAGTGGTGGTGGTAGTATTGGTAGTAGTGGTGGTGGTAGTAGTGGTGGTGGTGGTAGTATTGGTAGTAGTGGTGGTGGTGGTAAAATGGTAGTAGTGGTGGTAGTATTGGTAGTAGTAGTGGTGGTAGTATTGGTAGTAGTAGTGGTGGTAGTATTGGTAGTGGTGGTGGTAGTATTGGTAGTAGTGGTGGTAGTATTGGTAGTAGTAGTGGTAGTATTGGTAGTAGTAGTGGTGGTAGTATTGGTGGTAGCAGTGGTGGTAGTATTGGTGGTAGTATTGGTAGTAGTAGTGGTGGTAGTATTGGTAGTGGTGGTAGTACTGGTAGTAGTAGTGGTGGTAGTATTGGTAGTAGTGGTGGTAGTATTGGTAGTAGTGGTGGTAGTATTGGTAGTAGTGGTGGTAGTATTGGTAGTACTGGTGGTAGTATTGGTAGTACTGGTGGTAGTATTGGTAGAAGTGGTGGTAGTATTGGTAGAAGTGGTGGTAGTATTGGTAGTAGTATTGGTGGTAGTAGTGGTGGTAGTATTGGTAGTAGTATTGGTGGTAGTATTGGTAGTAGTATTGGTGGTAGTGGTGGTAGTAGTGGTAGTAGTACTGGTGGTAGTAGTGGTAGTAGTGGTGGTAGTACTGGTAGTGGTGGTAGTACTGGTAGTAGTGGTGGTGGTAGTACTGGTAGTAGTGGTGGTGGTAGTACTGGTGGTAGTGGTGGTGGTAGTACTGGTAGTAGTGGTGGTAGTGGTGGTGGTAGTGGTGGTGGTAGTGGTGGTAGTATTGGTAGTAGTGGTGGTAGTATTGGCAGTAGTGGTGGTAGTATTGGCAGTAGTGGTGGTAGTATTGGCAGTAGTGGTGGTAGTATTGGCAGTAGTGGTGGTAGTATTGGCAGTAGTGGTGGTAGTATTGGCAGTAGTGGTGGTAGTATTGGCAGTAGTTGTGGTAGTATTGGCAGTAGTGGTGGTAGTATTGGCAGTAGTGGTGGTAGTATTGGCAGTAGTGGTGGTAGTATTGGCAGTAGTGGTGGTAGTAGTGGTGGTGGTAGTGGTAGTGAAGGCAAGCCACCAGGCACCGTCTCAAAGATATGATCGGGATCTTGTTGTTAGGAATCTGTAAATCAAGTTAATAACAGAAAACAAAGCCACAATTGGACCCCCTCCGGATAAGAACATAAGAAAGGAGGAACACTGCAGTAGGCCTGATGGCCCATACTAGGCCCAACCCAATTTTCAATGATATTCAAGAAATATCTTATGCCAAGTCGAGAACAACATCCAGTATAGGGCTCCTACTCACACGAGATGGGTCCTACACAGATGACAGCAAGGAAATGAATGAGCTACTCAAGTCCCAATATGACTCGGATTTTAGCGAGCCGCTAACCAGAGAGTCGAAGACCTAAGTGATTTTTTATGACAGAATTTGGAAGACTCAAACCTATCTGATATTATCCTGACAGCAAATGACTTCGAAAAGGCGATAAATGACATGCCCATGCACTCTGCCCCAGGCCCAGACTCGTGGAACTCCGTGTTCAAGAACTGCAAGAAACCCCTTGTCATGTGCTTTTAACATACTATGGAGAGGGAGCATGGACACAGGGGTCGTCCCACAGCTGCTGACAACAACAGATATAACCCCATTCCACAAAAGGGCAGTAAAGCATTAACAAAAAACTACAGACCGATAGCGCTAACATCCCATAAAAAATATTTGAAAGGGTTCCAAGAAGCAAGATCGCCACCCATCTAGATACCTATCAGTTACACAACCCAGGGCAACACGGGTTTAAAGCAGGTCGATCCTGTCTGTCCCAACTACTGGACCACTATGACAAGGTCCTGAATGCTGTAGAAGACAAACAAAATGCAGATGTACTATACACAGACTTTGCAAAAGCCTTTGACAAGTGTGACCATAGTGTAATAGCGCATAAAATGCGTGATAAAGGAATAACAGGAAAAGTTGGTAGATGGATCCATAATTTCCTAACAAATAGAACACAGAGTAGTAGAGAGTAAAGTCTGAGGCAGCTACTGTGAAAAGCTCTGTTCCACAAGGCACAGTACTCGCTCCCGTCCTGTTCCTCATCCTCATATCTGACAGACAGGGGTGGAAGCCACAGCACCGTGTCTTCCATTGCAGAGGACACCCGAATTTTCATGACAGTGTCCTCCACTGAAGACACTGCAAGACTCCAGGCGGACATCAACCAAATCTTTAAATGGGCTGCAGAAAACAATATGAAGTTAAATGATGAGAAATTTCAACTACTCCGATATGGAAAACGTGAGGAAATTAAAACTATATTGGAGTATAAAACAAATTCCAACCACACAATACAGCGAAAAACTAATGTAAAAAACCTGGGAGTGATGTCAGAGGATCTCACTTTCAAAGACCACAACAATGTATTAATCGCATCTGCTAGAAAAATGATAGGATGGATAATGAGAACCTTCAAAACTAGGGATGCCAAGCCCATGATGACACTCTTCAGGTCGCTTGTTCTATCTAGACTGGAATATTGTTGCACACTAACAGCACCTTTCAAGGCAGGTAAAATTGCCGACCTAGAAAATGTACAGAAAAATAAATAAATTAATCCATGTTAAGCGCTAAACCCAAGTGAGTCATTCAGCGCAAGACGTGTTGGAGGCTCGATCCTCCGTCTGGTGAGCGCCAGACAAACGCGCTTCCTATTTGTACTCTCCTAGATGTTCAGAGAACCTTCACGGCACACAACTGCGATAAAACACCTCAGTTAAGGGAACACTTCCAGTTTCTCAACCTGTACTCTCTAGAATGCAGGCGGGAGAGATACATGATTATATACACTTGGAAAATCCTAGAGGAATTAGTACCAAACTTACACACGAAAATCACTACCTATGAAAGCAAAAGACTTTGAAGACAATTCAACATCTCCAATGAAAAGCAGGGATGCTTCTAGCACGGTACGAGAACACAATAAGTGTCAGGGCCCAAGACTGTTCATCTGCATCCCAGCATACGTAAGGGGGATTACCAATAGACCCCTGGCTGTCTTCAAAAAGGCCCTGGACAGGCACCTAAAGTCAGTACCTGACCAGCTGGGCAGTGGTTAGTACGTCGGTTTGCGTGCGACCAACAGTAACAGCCTGGTTGATCAGGCCCTGATCCACCATGAGGCCTGGTCACAGACCGGGCCGCGGGGTCGTTGACCCCCGAAACCCTTTCCAGATACACTCTAGGTATCTTTCTCTCCTATGCTCCAATAAGTGTTCAAGACTTGGAGGCGTTCGCAGTAATTTAAATGCTTCACTGGCTCAATGCGAGCCGTAAACGATCTCTGTATTTGTTCCAGCTCCGATATTTCTCCTGCCCTGAACGGGGCCGTCAGCACTGAGAAATATTCCAAGCGAGGGAGCACTAATGATTTAATGAGTGTCACCATCGGCATTATTTCCCTTGTTTTGAAAGTTCTCATTACCCACCCATCATCATCTTGGCTGTCGTGATCTTTGTCTTGTCCATTAACAAATATATTAGTGGGAGGGGCTGGGTTTGATTGGTGTCATTGGGTACGGGAGTTATTTCTAGGGAAGCTTTAGGTAGTAGTAGTTTTGATAAGGACCTGCCTCGCATGGGCCAGTAGGCCTTCTGCAGTGTTCCTCCATTCTTATGTTCTTATGGTCTTTAAAAGGAAGGTCTGCTGACAATTATTTCCAGGTCTTTTACGTGTTCCTAGTAGCAGTAATAATAATAACCTTTACATCTACAAGTATACCTGTAAAGGGGTTCGGGGGTCAAAGCCCCCGCGGCTCGGTCTGAGACCAGGCCTCATGGTGAATCAAGGCTTGATCAACCAGGCTGTAACTGTTGGCCGCACGCAACCCGACATACGAACCACAGCCCGACTGTATGCATAATGTTCGCCAAGACCGAAGCCCTGGCACGGGTCTCAATCTTGCGATGACCCGTCTACACAGCCCGACTGGTCAGGTATTGACTTCAGGTGCCTGTCCAGAGCCTTCTTGTACAAGGTATACAGGTCTAGCTGACATCAGTGACATGCTATATAGAAAATCCCTTGTTATGCAGAGCATTTTAGGCAAATCATGTTTTGCACCCAGGATGCAACCCACGCCAGTCGACTAACACCCAAGTACCTATTTACTGCTAGGGGGTTTAAGGAAACACGCCTCCAATATTTCCACCCGTACCGGAGATCGAACCACGGACCTCAGCGTGTGAGCTAAGTATGCTAACAGTCGAGCTACGGAACACCGTAAGTTGAATGAGGAACTGAGGCAAACTTCCTACGGAGCTTTTGGATTAGGTACGATAGGGCCCAGGAGGCCAGGAATCAATAATGGCGGTCGATTGTAATTTAAGAGGCGGGACCAGGAACTAAGACTCAACCATTCCAAGCACAGCTCAGCGAGGGTAGTCAAATATATTAACGAAATTTTCTTTCTTTTTCTTCTCTCCCTCCCTATCCCTTCCTGATCTCCCTTCCTGATCTCCCTTCCTCTCCCTCCCTATCCCTCCTTCCTCTCCCTTCAGTCTCCCTACTCGTTATCTCTCACAATGATGCCTTCATCATTCCCCTCGCTTCCCTTTACCCCTCAGTGACCACCCTTCCCCTCTTCCTCCTCCCCTCGTCTTCTTTCCCTTCCCCCAACCAACAGTGACAAAGATACTCTCACCCCTCTCCTCCCCTCCCCACAATCACCCCTCTATCTTTCTCCTCTCCCTCCTTACAACCGGAAGGTTGTATGATAGCGCGGCTTCGGTTCGATGCGCCGGCACACACAACCATGGGCAAGTATCCTGGCACCCATGCTGCCTCTGCCCACCTAGCAGTAAAACTGGGTACCTGGGTCTTAGCAGGGTGTTGTGGGTCGCATCCAGCATCCTGCTGTGTAGTATATAGTACAGTAGCACCCAGCAGCGACACTGCAGGTACCCAACAGCGACACTGCAGGTACCCAGCAGCGACACTGCAGGTACCCAACAGCGACACTGCAGGTACCCAACAGCGACACTGCAGGTACCCAACAGCGACACTGCAGGTACCCAACAGCGACACTGCAGGTACCCAACAGCGACACTGCAGGTACCCAACAGCGACACTGCAGGTACCCAACAGCGACACTGCAGGTACCCAACAGCGACACTGCAGGTACCCAACAGCGACACTGCAGGTACCCAACAGCGACACTGCAGGTACCCAACAGCGACACTGCAGGTACCCAACAGCGACACTGTAGGTACCCAACAGCGACACTGTAGGTACCCAACAGCGACACTGTAGGTACCCAACAGCGACACTGTAAGTACCCAACAGCAGTATCAGAGTAGCAGACGAGGGAGAGGGAGAGTGAGGGGAAACTCTTATTATCAGTCACCTCGTCAGAGGGTCCAATTACGTTCTTCCCCTCTTAAATGTTGCTTCTCTAGTTGTCATCAATTATTACTTTTTCCCCGTCCAGTCCCTTGAGTTTTTCTCTTTCCCCTCTCCTTCATTCCCTCCTCCTTTCCCCTCTCGTCTTTCCCCGTCTCCCCTCTATCATTCCCTTCACACTTCCCTTCTGATTTGCCTGCCCCAGCGCCATTTCCAATCTCCTCTTCAATCACACTCATTCGTCAGAGTAGCCCTCTCTCCCCTCTAACACGCCTCCCCTCCCTCCCTCCCTCCCTCCCCCCTCTCTCTCTTCCCCTTATCACACTCCCCTCTCGCTCTGCCCTGTTTCCTTTCACACCTTTATCAATGTTCGTCTCCTGGCTGGGTACCTGCAGCCTGGTTCACACCATCACCTGGGCCAGCAGGTTGTCTCTCACCAACAATCTTTTTTTCGTCTTTTCTTCCTACACTTTGTTTCCTCTTCCTCTTCTTCCTTCTTCATGTCTACATTTAATCGTCGTCTCAGTTCTAGTTTTCTTGGTACTACTACTGCTACTTTTACCATTCTTGACATATCTTTCGAACGTTTCTCTCACCACCTCTTCCTTCCTTCCTTGAAGGCCTCAACGCCCCTTTCTCACAACCCATACTGCTCCTTAGTACCCATTAACCCCCACAACTTTTCAACCATATCTGCAACCCTCCCTCCCCGATAAAAAAAAAATACTCATTAGCATAGCCCTCACAACCGGTTCCAACACCCCTCGTCATGTCAGCTTCCCGTTTACCCTGCCACTCAGAGTAAGACCTGTTAAAAGAAGCATAATAATACTAAACTCCCTTAATAAAGACAAACTGTATGAACAAACTGCATTTTGAGGGGAAACTTCAGCAAAATTCTAATATTTTTTGTATGAAGTTTAAACCTTCATATTCCGCAATATTTTCAATTTCTTGAGTTTCCAGACCATTTTCTTTTTTTAGGAAATTTCAGTTCCACTAAAATCAAGATATTCCTGATAACAAATCATTCAGAGTCGAGTAGAAGGGCCTAATTTAATATCTAGGTTACAAAAGCTCTTCCTAGGCTGTCAAAGTCTCGCTAATTAGTTAAATTGGCTTCTAGATGCATCAGCTGATTAGCGCATCTAGATAAGCTAAACAGAAATGAAGTGGACCACACAAGCTATCAGTTAAGAATCCTAAATGTCTCTCGAGTAGCCAGTAATTAACAAATGATTAAAAGGCGAACTACTAAATGGCTGGAAAGTAGCACAGGTCACGGCAAGTGGTAAGAAAATATACGTGGAACTATAGTCCTGTCGGACATTAATGCCAGGCGAAGCAAGCCACTCGTAGCGTGAGTACTGCGACTCGTGTAATCTGTAACTGGGACCGGGCCGCGGAGGCGATGAGACTTCCCCCTCCCTCGAAATTGACTAAGTGTTTTATGCGGCTATGCATGTGTCTTATCATAGTGTGGGTATCACGTACCATTATCGAACACCGTGATGGTATCACGTACTATTAGCCAACAAGGTAGTGGTATCACGTACCACTATCCAACAATGATGGTTTCAAGCAATATTAACCAACAAAGTAGTGGTATCACGTACTATTATCCAACACTGTGATGGTATCACGTACTATTAGCCAACAAGGTGGTGGTATCACGTACTATTATCCAACATGGTATCACGTACCATTACCTACCCACGTAAACAACATACTTAGGGAAAAAACTGATGTACATTATACCAGAAGATATCAGGAAGTACTGTTGGAACAAGTGTAGAAAGAAGTCTTAAATAGGAAACTCGACAAGTTCACCCCCCCCCAAGTGCCGGATCAATCAGGCTGTGATGGATATGGAGATCAGTGGGCCGCTAGCAGCAACAGTCTAGATGACCAGGAAAGCACCAGACAAGCTTGGCCCAGGGCCGGGCTGTGGGAGTAGGAAAACTAAACCCATCAGAGGTATATCAAAGCTAGAAAGAGCCTGAGGTAGGTCCCAGCAGCTGCTGCCTACGTGAACCCAGTATTACAGGCAATTGGGGTATACATCATAACCCAGCCACACTACAAAACACTTACACCTAACAACAACCATATAACACAACACAACCATATAACACAACACAACCATATAATGCAACAACCATATAACACAATATAGCCACATAACCAGAGCCACATAACACAACCACAACACAACCATAACAGCACGACAACATAAGAACATAAGAAAGGAGGAACACTGCAGCAGGCCTGTTGGCCCATACCAGGCAGGTCCTTTACAATTCATCCCACTAACAAACATTTGACCAACCCAATTTTCAATGCCACCCAAGAAACAAGCTCCGATGTGCAAGTCCCTCTCAAATCCAGCCCCTCCCACTCATGTACTTATCCAACCTAAATTTGAAACTACCCAAAGTCCTAGCCTCAATAACCCAACTAGGTAGACTGTTCCACTCATCAACTACCCTATTTCCAAACCAATACTTTCCTATGTCCTTTCTAAATCTAAACTTATCTAATTTAAATCCATTACTGCGGGTTCTCTCTTGGAGAGATATCCTCAAGACCTTGTTAATATCCCCTTTATTAATACCTATCTTCCACTTATACACTTCGATCAGGTCTCCCCTCATTCTTCGTCTAACAAGTGAATGTAACACAACGCAAACACAGGCAAGACCTGAGAGAGTATAATAAAGAGCGTCTAGACTTACACTTACGTTATAAACACCACGAAGAAACATCTTAAGAGAGTCTTGTAGTCTCCAAGGAAACATACATTGAGAGAACATATTGAAACAGAACAAAGTGATTTAGTCTTTTCTTTTAAACCTTTATTATCTTAGCTATTAGCCTGTAAATGAAGTGTTATCTAAGTTCATTTATAATCTAAGAACCGTTATCTTACCTCATACATAAGCTAAGAGCTGTTATCTCAGCCTGTAAATGAGGTTGTCTTAGCGAGGCTCATTTCAGATCCCAGCTCTGTCTAGAGTACACTACCAAGCCTCAGGATGCCACCCAAAACAGTCGACTAGCGCCCAAGAACCTATTTACTGCTAATTGAACAGGAGGCAGCAAGTGTAAGGAGATTTGCCTTTACGTCTCTACCCACCCGAGGCTGAACCTGGGTCTTCCGGTTGTAAGTAGGAGGTAATACTGAGCTACAGGCCACATTAGCTTCATATGTCCTCGTACCATCCCCCTCGTACCATCCCCCTCGTAATATCCCCCTTTCCCCTCTCGTTTTTTCGCCTCCCCTCGGTTCCCTTGCTAAAACGCTAGCCTAGATACTAAAGTCATTTGGCAAAGTTCAGTCAAGCAATTCCAACTTGGTGGTCAGTTAATGGTCCCCAGACACGTCCGCTCCCCCATTACCCCACCATCTAGCCTGGATTCTCCATCCCCCATGAAACTCCCAATCCCGCCCACCTTGGGTAGTCTAGCTAACCAACCTATGTCCCACCTGCCTAAGAAGCCCCACTCTCTCCC
The DNA here is from genome assembly GCF_038502225.1 of Cherax quadricarinatus. NCBI lineage: Eukaryota > Metazoa > Arthropoda > Malacostraca > Decapoda > Parastacidae > Cherax > Cherax quadricarinatus. The sequence goes on along the minus strand of NC_091333.1, from coordinate 9,167,515 downwards.
GGTTATCTAACACACTGTCCCAACCATAACTTCCTACCTTCTCGCTCATCCAACCCTCACGCCCACCCACCACCCATTATCACTCCCCCCTCCTCTTAGAATCCCGAGAGATGGCAATTCCCAAGTATTAATAACTGGAGCTCTCCTGGAAGGAAACCTTTGAAGTTGCTGTAGCTACTGAACCTTTAATGGAATATTTTACGATATCCTCACTGCACTACTGAAGTCTCCCAGCTCAGACTGACACATTTAAATACTATGTATGCAAGCCATTCCATGTGACGTAACCCGACAAGGAAACTGCTGCAGTGTGGGTACAAAAGCTGTCATACAGAATGGAGTGAAGCACACTGCCACAGCAACCTACCGGAATGAGATATGGGAGGAAGTGCAAAATATAACCAGTGAAAAGCAGGGGCACCGTGGGCACAATACGAAAACACTATCAACATCCGTGGCCCCAGACTATTCAACATCTTACCAGAAAATATCAAACACTTCGTAAGGAAACTCGCCAAGTGCTGATCAACCAGACTGTGATGAATGTGTGGGCCAGCAGGCTGCCAGTAGCAACAGCCTGGTTAACCAGAAAAAAACACCAAACAAGCCTGGCCCAAGACCCAAAAATGAAGAAAGAGAATTTCACAGGCATGCTCATCTCAGACAGTGAACCACAGCATGTAAAGCAAAACAAACAAGCTCTGACACAGGCTCTGCACACAGGTTTCAATCTTATCTGAACAACGAAACAAACTGTGAAAGTCATTATAGAATCAGAACTCTTACTATAATGAAAGGTTCCACAAGGAAGTATCCTGGGCTCCCTACTCTTCTTGTGCTATGAAAATAACATGCCCACTAATGTTAAATGACATGACCACTAATGTTAAATGACATGACCATCAGTTTTAAATGCAATGTTTTATATACAGATGATAGTGTTCTCAGTCTCACTATGTAACTATCATTGAATAGTATACCAGCACACTGCAGATGCATCCAGGTTTGCTTAATCCTTTTTTTACCTCCATTTTCTTGTTAGATCAGAGTACCATGACGAAGATTACCTGGAGATTACCTGGAGAGAGTTCCGGGGGTCAACGTCCCCGCGGCCCGGTCTGTGACCAGGCCTCCTTAGGTCAGTGTCCCAGGATGCGACCCACACCAGTCGACTAACACCCAGGTACCCATTTTACTGATGGGGAACATAGACAACAGGTGGAAAGAAACACGTCCAAAGTTTCTACTCTGGCTGGGAATCGAACCCAGGCCCTCACCGTGTGAAGCGAGAGCGTTAACCACCAGGCCACAAGAGCCCTGGTGCACGATATTATATAAGAACCAGACACAGGGTCTTGCGTGCCTAAGCTGGTAGGTAGTGCGCCTGTCTATAGAGGAACTTAACTAGCATTCACTGTTTCTATTACGTCAATACAAATATAAAACAGCAAGTGGTAACAGTGAAAGATAACTAAAGTATATAATGAACTAAAGCGAATTTCAGCTAAGTTTCCACAGTACAACGTGGGTAACTACCTGCTAATACCCGTGTCAGAAAACAGCCCAAAAGGAGCTAAACTTTCACACAAAGACCTCAGCGATGAAACAACCCAAGTAGCTGGACAAACTGACACGACAATATAGTTCCATCTCTTCTGGGAACCATCATGTCTAATTAGGTCTTCTTTTCCCCATTCTTCCAAGACCTGTTAGGTCCAACTAGAAAGCCCCATTCTTGTAAAACTTATGATACTCACCCTTCGGGCACAATTCTCGAGGATGATGTAGACGTTGGCATCATCTTCGAAGTAGTGGTGGAAGCGGACGACGTGGCGATGCCGCAGATGTCTGTGGACTTCGATCTCTCGCGCGATCTGTGGGTAAGAAAAAAGAGTTAAGTCACCCTGGTGGAAGGAAAAGGAGAAGTCAAAACTTAAGTTGAACAAAGGTCATACTGGCATAGAGCAGGGAAGAGGTCAATAGTCGTCACACTAGGTCACCTGCAGCCATCTACTGTGAGCAAACGTCAGTGCCACACAGAGTACCATCTTTCACCGTCACTAACACAAGCAAACCATAACATCTTGTATATCACAACCAACCCAGCCAACTATCACAGCCACACTAAGCCCTCCACAATTACCCGCAACCAAGTCATCCAAAATCCTTTAAAGAGCCACAACTAAACCATGCCACACACTTACCACATGGCTCATATCTCCATGAAACACACAACCCACAAACTCCTACAATTCCTCACGTCATTTCCACAAATCCCAACAGCCCACAAGATCCTACAATTGCTCACAGCATCCCTCAACCACGCGAGGCAGCAGAGCAACATTAGCAACTTGATCCTTCAGTAGTGCCATCAATTTATACTCGGTTTCGCGAGCTTAGGACACACACGTCGCCCCAAATGTTTGGGGTAGACCCATAGTGTGTTTGTGTAAACGTGAAAGCCCCCTCCCTGATTAACATAAATGGAGAAAATGCATAAAATTCACAATGGAAATGAGGGGGGGGGAGAAATCAGACGACGGGGATATAGAAGAGAGAAGGGGGAGGCAGACAGCACAGGGTAAGGAAGGAAAGGGGAAAGCAGAGAACATACGGTAAGGAAGGGAAGAGAATGGTAAATAAATAGCAAGTGTAGTGCAAGTGCAACCGATAGATGCAAGTGCATCTATCGGTTACAAATGCATATACCAACTCGCGTTTCCTGGTAGATACGTTTTGTGGGCAAAGAGAAGTTATTGTGGGGAAAGAGTTCTCTTAGAGCGCTCTCACTCGCTCTGAGTTAAGTAAGAAAGTTGAACAATACTTCATGAACGAGCTGAAATCAGCAGCGTTAGATCTTGTGGAGTGAAGGTAGAAGAGATTAATCCAAGGTTGCATGTAAACCTTTAGCCATTAAGTGTAGACGGCAGCTGCTAGTAGTAGCAGCAGCAGTAATAGTAGTGGCAGCGGCACTGCTGCTGCTGCTACTACTACTAGTGCTGCTGCTACGACTGATATTACTAGTGTTGCCGCTACTGGTCTTGGCAGTGATGCTAGAGTATTGCTGCTGTTTTTACTGCCAGCACCTCTGCTGCTGTTAACAGCAGGGGTGCTAGTAGTGCTGTTGGTGCTACTGCTCGGCAGACAGCAGCGGGGGCGTTGGTGTAGCCAGAGGGACAAGGGCGGAGGCCCCAATCTAGTGCTAACCTGCCAGGATCACCAGGTAGCACCCCCTCCCTCCTACACATAGCCACGTGCTAAGGTGGCGAAAGTCTTCACTCAAAATAGCTGCCTTCGCCACTGCCTGTGCACATAAGTTCCTTCTCCGGGAGAAGGACCCGGTGTGCCACTCCTGCACTTTTTGCATTATAATGTTACCTGACGCAAAATGAGCCAAGGTGAGAGACACGGTGACCTGAAACAAACCGTGCCAGGGTGAACAGAGCACTCGGGTCTGAACTGGTACCTCACTATGGCCGGCAATCAGGACGAGAGTAGTGATAAAAGGCCTCGAGCTTCACAATCAGCACCGAGTACTCCCTTGGTAACTGAGCTCAACACGGGTCCTCAGCAAGGTTCTAATTTATTCACAACACCAGAATCTTTCTGCTTATTCAGCGCATTAAACATATAGCTACGAACATCGCTAAATTCACACCACCACCACCTTGCCACAGTATTGTTGACACTTTTACAACTACGTCAGTAAACTGATCCAGTCTGGTTTATTACAGACTTAAGTAAGTTTATTTAGGTACATATATACATACAGTTACACATATCATACGTAAGTAACATGTGTAAATTACCTGGGATAACAGAAAACAGTCGAAGTGACTTGTTTCCATTGAGGTCGTTGGAGGTTCTCAACGTGTGGTCCATTGACCCATGGTTAAGGCCGCGAGTTGTTCGAAAGTGTTCACGAGGCTTCGTATCCAACATTACTTCCCAAGTCGTTCTGCAGCTCTATTAATGGAGTTTAAAATTACAACTATGTGAAGGTCGGCGATTTTTTTTTAGTTAGGGGAAAATATCATGCTGGAAAATGCTCAATAACCCACATGGAGATAAACTCACCAGAATGATTGATCTACATTTCGATCCCCTTCTGGGATCCTCTTCATCTCCTGAAGAGGATCCCTGAAGGGGATCGAAATGTACAGATCAATCAATCTTCTGTGTTTGTCACCATGTGGGTTATTACTCAGCAATGACAAGTGCTCACTACACTTCAGGTATCCATGCTGGAAAACTCAGACTAACCATACCACGGGCGGGGATAGAACCCACGATCAGTCTCAAAACTCCAGCCCGTCGCCCTAGCCACTGGACCAGCTAGCCACAATAAGATTCGTCCAACTAGGTATATTTCTACACCATAGGAAGGTTAGCATTGGCGCCACTGTGACCACAAATGCAAGTTTTTACAGACGAATCTCCAGCTAGCATGGCCGTGACGAACTCTAGCTCAAGTCCCCTCAAACCCGTCAACATGACTCACGAAATCGTAATGACACGATTGCAATCGTGTCATTACGATTTCGTGAGTCCTGTGAGAGAGTGCCGCGTCCCTCGCTTCACTTCAGCGTGTGGGTGATGGACTTTCTACAGTATGTACACACGTCGATGCGGAGAGATTTCTTGTGCTTGAAGGTGGTCCCACGAGCTTGGAGTTAGATGATATACCGTAAGTATGCGAGTAAAAGTTTAGTTTATCTCCTGGCTCTCATATATCTCCCTTGCCTTTAAAGATGAGAGGACAAAACAGAATTGTAGATACGAGCACAAGTCCTTCCCCACCCCAGCTAAGTCAGTCTATCCCCCCACTCCATGTACGCTAGTCTATCCCTCAACCCTCATTCCCACTGAGGCCAATCCATCCCCCACCCCAATCCTGTACTCCCAGTCCTTCCTCCACTTCCCATGTAGGTCAATCCATTCCCCACCCACACACAAGGCTAGTCATTTTCCTCCTTTCCTCCGCCTACCCTCTCCCCCACACGGACACAAAATAGGAGACAACATGAGTGAGAGGGATTGGATATGAGTGGGATTTGCACACGAGTTAATAGGGTTATCAAAGCTTATTCCTTGGGTAACACTGAAAATGGGTAGGGCAAATATTTTTGCTAATGGGTTTGGGTTTGAGAATGCCCTGCCTAGTATGGGCCAGTAGGCCTCCTGCAGTGTTCTTCCTTTCTTATGTTCTTTAGGAGAACTACACAAATTATTCGGGTGAGCAAATTAGTGGCAGCAACAATTCAATATAAGTGTAAGGTCTTGAAATTTGTCACATGTCAAACCCAGACTGATGACCAGAACACTAGACTTGATATCCAGGGAAGACATGATCATAACATCCAACAGCAACAGCCTGGATGACCAGGCCCATGGCCAGGCTGCGGCTAGGGCGTGATGATTCCTGAAACCCTCTCTAGGTATACTCCAGGTATCAACGCCCCCGCGGCCCGGTCCGTGACCAGGCTAGTACTATACACAGTTTCAAGAGCAGATATGAGAAGGTCTTGCAGGCCTCATATCTACTCATGCGGTCAGTACGAGTTAAGAGCCTCAGGCAAGGGGCCATGAACAGACTCCTGCAAACGTATCTACCTACCTAGAGGATGTTCCGGGGGTCAACGCCCCCGTGGCCCAGTCCTTGACCAGGCCTCCCGGTGGATCAGGGCCTAATCAACTAGGCTATTACTGCTGGCTGCACGTAGTCCAACGTACGAACCAAAGTCCGGCTGATCGGCGAGTACACAACCAATATACACTTCTAGGTAAGTACACAACCAACAAATATCTAGCAGATTACATAACCAATAAACACATCTAGGTTGAGTACACAACGAGCAAACACATCACTGATACGTTTATATAAATCAGAGAGAGAGGGAGATGATGTCAAGCAATTTTACTCTGGCTGTCAGACTGAACCCCCATAAATCAAGACAGAATCAGCATATCCAAGTCTGGTTGTGGAAACAGTGTCGGGGTAACCCTTTAGCGGGAGTGTGTGGGGGGTTTGTTAGGGGTGACAGAGGG
>NC_091333.1:9153967-9156467 GCF_038502225.1 Cherax quadricarinatus | reverse complement strand
TACTACTTATTAACACAAGACGCTTGGCAGACGGTGCAGGATACCTCCAATGAAAAGCAGGGGAGCGATGAGCACACAGAGAACAATGACTTTTTAGGGACTACGACTCTTCAGTGCCCTCCCTCCCTTCATGCATAAGGGGAATCGCCAACAAATCCCTAGCTATTTTGTACAGGGAACTCAACAGATTCCTCAAAACATGTCCTAATCAACCGAGTTGTGATGCATACGTTGGACTGCTGGTGGCGGGCACCAACAGCTTGATCGATCAGCCCAGCAACCAGAAGGCCTGGTCTGGTCTAGGACCGGGCCGCGGTGACCTCCGGGAGCGACTCTAGGTTCCTGTAAAGATTTCCCCGAGATCCTTTCAGGGGACGTGATGGGAGGGGAAGAGGTGCTCAAGGGAATGGAGAAAAGGGAGACCAGGGAAATGAGGACCAGGTAGTCTGGGATGGGTGTGGCTAGTGCACCACCAAACACTTGTGACTCATTCTACACGCTCATAGGTCGTCACCCACGTCACGTCACCCACGCCACGTCACCCACGCCCATGCGACGTCGGGAGGGAGGAACCATTGCTTACCGTATTAAAACATTGCCTCTCAACTAAAAGTCGATGATTCAGACTTGGAAGACAGAGCGGAAGAATACCATAACTAAGACACCTGACGAAGACATAACGAACGGGGAGATAACGGTAACTAAGAATTAAAATACGAGACGACAAAGAGGAGACAAATGACAAAGAACATTACGAGAAGGAATGGGAAAACATGACAACCAGCAGAGATGAGCCAGGTGTTACTCAGCCAGCGTGTGATGAGGACACTTGTGGACGTTGTTTACCAGATCTTTGCCTATAGATGGTTCCAGGGACCATCGCCTTAGTGCACTGGTCTTCGTCCAGGACTCCTGGCTGATGACGTCAGCAAGTTCATGCATGTCGAAAGAATATTAAAAAATCCTTTAAAGTCAGAAACAGCGAGTGTGAGGGGTCCCTGGTGTTGGGGGGGTCCCAGGTGTGAGGGGGTCCCGGGTGTGTGGAGGGGGCCCCGGGTGTGTGGAGGGGGCCCCGGGTGTGTGGAGGGGGTCCCGGGTGTGTGGAGGGGGTCCCGGGTGTGTGGAGGGGGTCCCGGGTGTGTGGAGGGGGCCCCGGGTGTGTGGAGGGGGTCCCGGGTGTGTGGAGGGGGTCCCGGGTGTGTGGAGGGGGCCCCGGGTACGTGGAGGGGGCCCCGGGTACGTGGAGGGGGCCCCGGGTACGTGGAGGGGGTCCCGGGTACGTGGTGGGGGTCCCGGGTACGTGGAGGGGGTCCCGGGTACGTGGAGGGGGTCCCGGGTGTGTGGAGGGGGTCCCGGGTGTGTGGAGGGGGTCCCGGGTGTGTGGAGGGGGCCCCGGGTGTGTGGAGGGGGCCCCGGGTGTGTGGAGGGGGCCCCGGGTGTGTGGAGGGGGTCCCTGGTATGTGGAGGGGGTCCCGGGCACTGCCACCAGTAGCAGTATTACACACTACTTGCAATGTGATAGTGTCTTGACAGATCAGTCAAACCACCTTGTTGACAGTTGCACCGACTCCACCCATACTGGCCGCCACTGTCACCAAGGTGCGGGTAGAAGTGTGTGTGTGTGTGTGTGTGTGTGTGTGTGTGTGTGTGTGTGTGTGTGTGTGTGTGTGTGTGTGTGTGTGTGTGTGTGTGTGTAAGGGGGGGGTAGGAGTGAACATGTGGGTAGAATCTGTGTAGGTAGGAGAGTGAGGGTTTCTGGAAGTGTATGGGTACAAGAGACTGACAGGTAGAAAGGTAGTGTGGGCACGAGCAGCAACATCTGGGTGGAGTCACAGCAGATGGTGCAAGCACTCCCCCCCCCCACTAGTTGATAAAGACACGCACGGGTACAGCGCTATAACGAACAATACACAAAAACAGCGTGGTTATGCACTACATTTAATCTAAAGAGTTGCTAACATTAACACGTCGCTCCAACCATTACCAATTTTAAGCCTAATTAATTCTTTAAATACTATCAATAAAGTCTATTTTGAGAAATTTATTCATATTTTTTCTTTCAATAAAGTACTGCGACTCGTCCAAGCAGCCATAATCGACGCAGCACAGTCCAGTCAGCCATAATCCCTGCCAGTCACAATTGGTAAGCCACAGCACATTTTATAGTAAGAGGAAATCTCCCCGGAATTTCTGCTGAGAGATATGTTGAATTCTTCGTGAAGAACTCAGCAGCAGGATAAAGCGAGCCAGAGACGTGGAAGACGCATGCGAAAGTGTAGTAGCACAAGAGTTTACTGTAGGCTACGGCAGCAGTAACCACTGGCATAAGTTTTATTGTACTCCTCTGGAAGCCGGACTATAAGGACGTTGACCCATCCCCCCTCGAAACCGTGTGATGGATCGGAGGAAGGCGTAGGGGGGTCACACTGATAAATTCTCTCTTGTTCAAACTTCCAAATTCCTCTACAATTCCCCCTCCCCAGGTTATTCTACACTTCAC
>NC_091333.1:9118967-9151467 GCF_038502225.1 Cherax quadricarinatus | reverse complement strand
GTACTCCTTCCCCCATTGTCTAACTGTAAAGAGATTTTCGTTAGATTCCAGACATCATCACCATCTGTGAGACTGTTAAAGAGGTTTGTGATCTCTTTATAAAGTTTTATGTTCCTAATCCCACCCACAGTCAATAAGATCTTATATTAATCTCTGGTATGAAATTCTTAATCCAAGTTCCTGCCTGAAGCTCTTACCTAACGAGGCAGACGCTCTTGCGCCACTGCTCACGGTCAAGGTCAAGACCTTAGTAGTACTAATGCCTTAAGTGGCTCAAGTGGTCGCCACTTGCGCCCCCAGACAGTACCGAGGACTGGCGGCCCAGGAAGTGCTCGAGCCCAGGCACAAGGGAAAGTGGAAGGAAAGAGGAAGAGGCAATGGTATAGGAAAGTGACGCCACCATTCCTCACCCCTCACCACCATCACCCTTCCATTCATAAATATTACAGCCACTTCTAGACAAATAATAAAACATTCAGATCGTGTGAACATGCTACTCGATCCCGTTATAATGCGTAAGCACAAGATATTCCTTGGTCGAACACATTCAGTACCAGATCCGCACTCCCAACCCTATCCACCACGCTCCCAACCTCACCAACCACACTTACCACAATCAACTAAGTCATCATTACAATCTCCAATAACGAACACCTACAACCTTCACCGATTATTGAAGAATCCCCTCAAGGAAGGTTCCTTGATGTTGGTGAGGGGCTCTTGATTTAGGGAATTGGATCTGTGCTCCAGTTCCCCGAATTAAGCCTGAATGCCTTCACATCCCCAGGCGCTGTATAATCCTCCAGGTTTAGCGCTTCCCCCTTGATTATAATAATAATAATAATATATTGAAGAATCAAACACTTTTGCAACATTACGGAATCTTTATTACGGAAACGTACGGCCAGTCAGTGATTTCTTCAGTCCAATACAGAAGAGAATGGTGAAGAGTAGTTTGAGGTAATTAGTCCCTCCAAGACTTGAGACTGATTACCAGGTCTTTTGAATATACTTCTACAGTCTTCCAAACATATCCTTGAATTTGTGGGATAAAGTCACTGGATGGCGAAACGTCTCCTAATAAAGATACTCCGATGTTGCAAATGTGTAATTCTTCAGTGGTTCCCTTCCAGTGGTACAAAGCGGGAGAACTTTCAGTGGGACAGAGCTCGGAACTGGGTTGGATCCGAGTTGGATTTGTCTACCATGGACCAGTAGGCCTACTGCAGTGTTCCTTCATTCTTTCTTACTTTTAGAATAACAGATAAAGGCCAGTTTAATTACAAATGAACCAACCTGGCCAAGCTGGAATTGCATCACGGTGGACAGGAATCCAGGTCAGAGACTCGAGAGTAGTGAACTGAAAAATCAGAGCCACTGAACTGAGGCAGGACCTGACTGGAATATAACGAGGGGAAAGAGTGAATAGCGATATAGGTACGGAGAGCGAGAGAGAGAAACACAGAGACAGACAGAGACAGACAGAGACAGACAGAGACAGAGACAGAGACAGAGACAGAGACAGAGACAGAGACAGAGACAGAGACAGACAGAGACAGACAGACACACACACACACTACCACACACACTACCACACACACTACCACACACACTACCACACACACTACCACACACACTACCACACACACTACCACACACACTACCACACACACTACCACACACACTACCACACACACTACCACACACACTACCACACACACTACCACACACACTACCACACACTACCACACACACTACCACACACACTACCACACACACTACCACACACACTACCACACACACTACCACACACACTACCACACACACTACCACACACACTACCACACACACTACCACACACAACAGGCCTAGTGTCTAATCGACATGTGCCTAGGACAAAATGGTAACTAACACACATGCACACAGGCAGTGTTACTACCGGTAGTTATTAGCAGTAAGAATACTTAGGAAGCTAGGAAGTCCTCTCTCAATGTGAACAAGGAAAATGATAATAACCAGCAACAATTAATACGTAAATCCAGAAAGGGCAATAAGTGGAGAGAGTAGCATAATTGGGAAAGATAAATGAGACTAAATTTGTGCCTACACGACGGATCTTTCAACCACACCACCTACCCCCCCTAACCCTCCCTCCCTCATACACAAACACACACACACAAGGGTAGACACACACACACACTACCACACACACACACACTACCACACACACACACTACCACACACACACACTACCACACACACACTACCACACACACACTACCACACACACACTACCACACACGTGACAGTGACTGCAGTTCTGCTGGAAGAAAACCTTTGAAGCTGTGGCAGCTGATGAACCTTCAATGGAATACTTTACTATAACCTGGCTGACACTGCCGGAGTCTCAGGCTGCTGACACTGCCGGAGTCTCCCAGCTCGCGTTGATAATTTCAACACTAAGAATCTCATCCTGCGTGATGGAATACGGAATAAAAGAAGCCCACAGCAGGCATACGGGCCCAAACTAGGCAGGTCCTTTTCTAAACCAACCATTCCCACCCACCCACTTGTCCAACCATTTCCCAAAGCTTCCCAATAATTAACTTCAATACCACAGATAATAATCAAACTCGTACAGAACAGGATAGCAGCACATTGCGGATGTATCCAATTTTAATAGATAAAAAAAATTCCCTCCTCCCCCAGGACATGCACATGGCGCGTGACACGTGGGGACACGTGTCACGCGTCGCTACCCTAGCAATAATAACGCAGCACGTGTCACGCCCAGTGTCCGGGGTGGCGTGTCCGTCCGTCACGGCCGCCCGCCCCTCCGTTGGTGGGCGGCCAGGATGAGCTCTGTATTGTGAAGGGGGGGGGGAAGGGGGAGTTATGAGCTCTGGAGAGCGTAATGTGCTTAAACAACTACCTACCTTCCTAACAGTATTACCATCACCACTACTGGTGATTCCATCACCACCACCACGACCATCACCACGACCATCGCCACGACCATCACCACGACTATCGCCACGACCATCACCACGACTGTCACCACCACGACCATCACCACCACGACCATCACCTCGACCATCACCACGACCATCACAACCATCACCACGACCATCACCACCATCACCTCGACCATCACAACCATCACCACGACCATCACCACCACGACCATCACCACGACCATCGCCACCACGACCATCGCCACCACGACCATCACGACCACCACAACCATCATCACCACGACCATCATCACCACGACCATCACCACCACGACCATCACTTCTAATGAGCTATCCACTACACTAATATGAATGACAGTAGTGACATCCACACTCATGACAGCCACGTGTCTGACAGCCACGCAGCTGACAGTCACACGGCTGACAGCCACGCAGCTGACAGCCACGCGGCTGACAGCAGTGATATAAAACGCGCGATGAATGCATTTAATTAAATATAAGTTTAACTTGACTGCCAACATTTGGACAATTTCTCGCCGTTATTTCCTCGTTATTTAAAAGTAACTGTTTGTGACAGCCACCAACACTATTAACATACTAACCCATTATTAAACTCATGGGGCCACACAACACATTAACCCATGATAATAACCCCATTACGAGGTAACCCCATTACGAGGTAACCCCATTACATGGTAACCCCATTACGAGGTAACCCCATTACGAGGTAACCCCATTACGAGGTAACCCCATTACGAGGTAACCCCATTACGAGGTAACCCCATTACGAGGTAACCCCATTACATGGTAACCCCATTACATGGTAACCCCATTACGAGGTAACCCCATTACGAGGTAACCCCATTACGAGGTAACCATTACGAGGTAACCATTACGAGGTAACCCCATTACGAGGTAACCCCATTACGAGGTAACCCCATTACGAGGTAACCCCATTACGAGGTAACCCCATTACGAGGTAACCCCATTACATGGTAACCCCATTACGAGGTAACCCCATTACATGGTAACCCCATTACATGGTAACCCCATTACATGGTAACCCCATTACATGGTAACCCCATTACGAGGTAACCCCATTACGAGGTAACCCCATTACGAGGTAACCATTACGAGGTAACCCCATTACGAGGTAACATCCATTAGAGGTAACCCCATACGAGGTAACCCCATTACGAGGTAACCCATTACATGGTAACCCCATTACGAGGTAACCCCATTACATGGTAACCCCATTACATGGTAACCCCATTACATGGTAACCCCATTACATGGTAACCCCATTACGAGGTAACCCTATTACGAGGTAACCCCATTACATGGTAACCCCATTACGAGGCAACCCCATTACGAGGCAACCCCATTACATACAGCACACCGCAGCACAGCACACCGCAGCACAGCACACCGCAGCACAGCACACCGCAGCACAGCACACCGCAGCACAGCACACCGCAGCACAGCACACCGCAGCACAGCACACCGCAGCACAGCACACCGCAGCACTGCACACCGCAGCACTGCACACCGCAGCACTGCACACCGCAGCACAGCACACCGCAGCACAGCACACCGCAGCACAGCACACCGCAGCACAGCACACCGCAGCACAGCACACCGCAGCACAGCACACCGCAGCACAGCACACCGCAGCACACCGCACCGCAGCACACCGCACCACTGCACACCGCACCACTGCACACCGCACCACTGCACACCGCACCACTGCACACCGCACCACTGCACACCGCAGCACACCGCAGCACACCGCAGCACACCGCAGCACACCGCAGCACACCGCAGCACACCGCAGCACACCGCAGCACACCGCAGCACACCGCAGCACAGCACAGCACACCGCAGCACTGCACACCGCAGCACTGCACACCGCAGCACTGCACACCGCAGCACTGCACACCGCAGCACTGCACACCGCAGCACAGCACACCGCAGCACAGCACACCGCAGCACAGCACACCGCAGCACAGCACACCGCAGCACAGCACACCGCAGCACAGCACACCGCAGCACAGCACACCGCAGCACAGCACACTGCAGCACAGCACACCGCAGCACTGCACACCGCAGCACTGCACACCGCAGCACTGCACACCGCAGCACAGCACACCGCAGCACAGCACACCGCAGCACAGCACACCGCAGCACAGCACACCGCAGCACAGCACACCACAGCATAGCACACCACAGCACACCACAGCACACCGCAGCACACCGCAGCACACCGCAGCACACCGCAGCACACCGCAGCACACCGCAGCACACCGCAGCACACCGCAGCACACCCCAGCACACCCCAGCACACCCCAGCACACCGCAGCACACCCCAGCACACCGCAGCACACCGCAGCACACCGCAGCACAGCACACCGCAGCACAGCACACCGCAGCACAGCACACCGCAGCACAGCACACCGCAGCACAGCACACCGCAGCACAGCACACCGCAGCACAGCACACCGCAGCACTGCACTCCGCAGCACTGCACACCGCAGCACTGCACACCGCAGCACTGCACTCCGCAGGACTGCACACCGCAGCACTGCACACCGCAGCACTGCACACCGCAGCACAGCACACCGCAGCACAGCACACCGCAGCACAGCACACCGCAGCACAGCACACCGCAGCACAGCACACCGCAGCACAGCACACCGCAGCACAGCACACCGCAGCACAGCACACCGCAGCAGTGTTAATATAAGAGCACCGTGCACGGGCGATGTGGGTGAAACTTAAATATTTGTCAGGTAATAATAAATTTGAGAAGACATTGTTAAAGATCAGCAAAACATTAATGAACGATCCTTCATTATTATTATTCTTCTTTCCTTTCTCCTACCACACCTATGTACCCTTCCGTCAGGTGTTTAAGAAACCCACACACCTGTGGCAGGTGTTCAGATGTGTAAGGAACATACCCGTAGCAAGTATTCAGATGTGAGCAAGGTGCTTTGTTGTGTTGGAGTGTCGTCTAAGTGATACAGAATAATGACATCCTGTTACCCTCTTTACGCATTCCCATGTACGTACTCCCTAAACCACCCGTAATATCCGCCGGGTCACCATCTGGAGAAGACCCGGGCCGGGACAAGGCCGGCGAACCTACAACAACAACAACAATCTAATATCATCCCTATCCCAGTTCCCTCTACTCCAATTCCCCCCCGCCGGTCCCTTGTACTCTTCATCCATTCCTCACGACCCTCTATCACACTTAACCTCTTATCCCTACCCTATTACCATGCTTTATTATCCATTCTTCTAGCCAGTCTTCTCCGCATCACCGTTCCATTTACAAATCTCAGTCAAACACCTAAATTATTGGATACGCCTGAAGTCTTTCTAACTGTATTTCTGTAAGCAAGAAAAATCGTAATTTATACCTGGAAAATTTTAAGGGGGGGTTGGTTCCAAATCTACAGACTGTGGAAAATACCACCAGCGAAAATTTTGGGTGGAATGGTACTCGGATCTCTACAAGAGTACAGAGACCGCCAACACCCTCCTTTTAAACATAAGGGGTATTACCAACAGACACCCTAGCTGTTTTCAAGAAGGAACTTTGTAAGTTCCTAATCAGCAAGGGAGGTTGCCGTGCCTGGTTGATCAATCCATCAACCGTGTGGTTTGGTCTAGGTCAGGACCAGGCAGCGGGGGCAGTGACCTCTGGAAGTGTCTCGAGGTAAATAACAAGTAAACTTGTCCCACTCCTATCTCTCTCCCCCTATCTCCAGGAATTGCCCCTCATTCCTTGCACCTACCCCTCCCCTAAATCAGTCTATCCCTCACACCCACACCATGTTTCCCCCCCCCCATCTATCCTTCACCCCCACCCCATCCATCTCCCGCCGTTTCAACAGATGTTTAGTCCTCAGTTAAGCAAACAAACTAAGCGTCTACACCTTGCCCTGGTTTACATTGTATAAACAATCATTACAGTCAGCTGCTGCTGCTGCTGTTGCTGCCTCAGCAGTTGAAGGCTTCGATTAGGACAGTTACTGGACGGGTGACTAAGGTAAGTTAACTGCGTTCACGTCAACCCCTACGCGCGCGCGCGCGCGTGTGTGTGTGTGTGTGGGGGGGGGATACACTACAACATGACTTCCATTATTGTCTTCGAGTATTAAGAAGAGACAGAACACAACTTATTTGAAAGTCTCCAGAGTTTTTCTACCTTTACAGACAGGCCTGAGGCCTGGCTTTACCGTTGATTACCTGTTCAACAAGGCTGTTGCTGTTGGCGGCCGGATTGACTCGCATAGCCATCACAGCCTGGCTAATTTGGTACTCGCCAAAATTGTGGTCCAGTTTCCTCCAGAAAATTTTGTACACTTGTTCCGGCAGTATTCCTGGTACCTACTGATAGGAGGTGAAATATGCTTGCCAGTGTTCTATTGTGTCCCTGGCTTACCCTGCTTTTTACTGGGTCTATTTTACATTTCCTCCCATCTTTCTCATTCCAGTACCTTATGGAAGTATGTAAACTTGAGATTAAGTCCTTAAATAACTTCAAGTCAAGACAGCTATTTAATTATTGACAGTTTCAACATGTTAGTAGCGACCCATTCTGTATACCAGAGAAAGATACTCTTCTTACCTTCAATATGGTAGGTAATTAACAGACAGTAAAAACGCCATCTCGCTTCATTACATTAAAATGGATTTTATTCACTTCCATTTAAATTTTTACTCAAATCAGTCTTATGCTGAATAACAAAATTAAGGATGGGGGGGAGGGGGGTGTTGGAGTGAATATATTTCACTTACAATTTATTAATACCTGTTACAACAGTATACCTGGTCAAAAAGAAAGGGATCCGATACTAAGATAACCGAGACTGGAATACTATTAGCTGACGATAGAAAATATTAACTTGCATTATACTGTCCTTAGTAGATCACTCCTAGAAGACCAGCCAGGCTACTACCACCAAGACCTCTCACACGGGTCTCTGCTATCTATCTCCCCGACAGTCTAGCCACCGAATTTTCATAGAACGCCAGTTCTGTACCCGACCAGAGCTTTTCCCGAAGTCCCTGAGCTTCTTACAATATTCGCAAGGAGGATGTCCTAGCATGGGTCCTCATGTTTCGATGACCAGTCTTCCTTAGCTACTTCCCCTGACCTCATAAAGGCCTCTACACCCCCCCCCCCTCAAAAAAAAAAAACTATACCTAGAGGTCAGCTCCTAAGGGGAAGTTCACTATATGGTCGCCATAGAGACTACCTGACAGGAGATCCAGTCCCAAGATACGACAGTAGCAGCTCCCGTTTCTTACAAACAAGATACTGAACGGTTATCATATGATAAGATCCACGTCCAGAGATATTCTTAATGACTCTATGAACGGGTCATTATCAAGATCCGCGTCACCGGTATTTCCTGACAAATTAAAACGAGTAGGAAGATAAGCTATGGTCCCCCAGCTTTACAGGTGCATACTCCTAGCCACTTCAAGTTCACGACAGGTCAGAAACAAAACGCCAAAGGTCTGGTCTGGAAAAGTCAAGTAGTCGATCCCGTTGTCAGTGTTTACACGTTAAAAAAAAAAAAGTTCAATAACAGGAACAAACTTTCCGGATAATACAACACTTTCCGGATAATACAACACTGATCAGATAATACAACGATGTCCTATTTATAGAGGAAAATACAAAAGCACACTGAAATACAACCCACTTGAGGAACAAACTAAGTATACCCGGGACAATCATGCGAGCAGGAGTGTGAATAATGAGCTCATGAAGGATGATGCTTACACTATCTAATTTATGAGCCTCTACTCTTCCCCCTTTGATAGCTTCCCCACTTTCCTCTCTTTACGCTCCCTTTACCACTCTCACCCCTAAAACCCACTCTTAATATCACCCCCTCCCCTCACACCTCCGGCTCCTTCCTTCACCCCGTCCCCTCACTCTCCCTCTGTTCTACGTATGGCTGTGGCTAGTTTCGAGGGCTCTTTTACCCCTCCTACCCTCCCTCTTCGTAAGCCCAGTTCGAGACTAGGTTTCCCCCTGCTGACCGCATGATCCACCAGTCTGTCTGTGCTAGCGGTCCGCAGATCCACAGTTGTCACAATCCGGCTGATCCGAGACTTGTATCAGAAAGCTTCTTAAAAGCTGCTATCTTCGTTCCAGTAACCTGTTTGATATCTGCTGGTAGCATGTTAGGGAGTCTTGGGCCACGCACGTTGACAGTATCCTCTAAATTGTTCCTATGGCTTCCTTACTCTCCACTGGGTTTATTCTACATTTTCTCCCATATCTTTCACTGCGTTAAATTGCTCCAGCAGTGTGCAGGTTACCGACGAAGCGCTTAAGTATCTTCCATAAATATATTATCAGGCATCTCTCTTCACTATTCCAAAGATAACAATCCAAGCGCCTTGAAGTGTTCCCTCACTCTCATAAGAGCGCTTACGAAAGATTTACAACGTCATGCTTATTTCTAATATATCTATATCCAGCTATATCCACATTATCCATATCTTGGTATCTGAATCATCCATCTGTTGATGTCCAAGTTATTCATAAATTAACACCTTTGGTGGTTATCCATTTGACATATAATAACCACATATTGGCCTCTAACATATGCTAATATACATGTCTATATGCTTACATGCTGTATCAAACTTCTGCTAATACCTATCTTCATATGATGAAGAGAATCGACTATTCTATTAACACTGTCAACAGTAGCCAGCTACAATAACAAGTTCCTCCTCTACCACTTACCTCAAACCATCTGCTACCCACAACAAGGAATTGCCATCTTTGGTATCTAAACACCACTAAATCAGAAGTGTGTTTACTGAGTCAACATGTTGACTGCTGACTCGAGCCACACCAAGATCAACCTCTGCAACCCCTACACCCGTCCCTGCCACCCCTCCACGTGCCCCCTGTCACCCCTCCACGTACCCCCTGCTACCTCTACACGTGCAACGCTCCCAGACACTTCCAAACTAACTCATTTTCGCACTCCTACCCTAACCACCGCCCTGCGGTGGGTTTTTTTTCAGTAATCCAGTTTCCTTTTTGTGAAGAGTTCTACACCTGTTGTGGCAATATGTCCGATATTTGCTGGGGGCAGACTGAACAGTCTTGGACCATGGATTTTGACACTTATATGCTAATGCCTCTCCTACTTCACACTGACTATTTTGCACTTCCTCCCGTATCCCTCATTCCAGTATGTTATGGTAGTGTGTAGGTTTGGGACCAGGACCTCCAGTATCTTCCATGTACATATCGGGAATATCTCATGGGTCTATTGATTATATTTCTAAAACTATGAGGTGTTCTCAGTATTTAAAATACTTTACTTTCTCTATTCAGGCACTAAATACGCTATAATTTCTAGTTCGTATTTCTCCTGCCGTGAACGGAACCATCAACATCGAGCAGAACTCGAGGCGAGACAGCACAAGTGATTTCAAGTGTCACCATTGGTATTACTTCTTTAGTTTAGCAAGTTCAATGTTCAATGAGGAGAAATTCCAACTACTCTGTTATGGAAAACTGGAGATAATATCTAGAACAGTATACTACAGACTCTGGCCATACAATAGAGCGGAAAAATAATGTAAGGGACCTGGGAGTGGTATTGTCTGAGGATCTCACTTTCAAGGATCACAACAGTGCCACGATCACAAGTGTAAAGAAAATGATAGGATGGATAATGAGAACTTTCAAAATGAGAGATTCCAAGCCAATGATGATCCTTTTCAAATCACTTGTTCTCTCTAGGCTGGAATACTGCTGTACATTAACATCTCCATTCACAGCAGGTGAAACTGCAGATCTAGAGAGTGCACTTATACTGCACGTACAAGTTCTATCAAGCAACTGGGAACGCTTGGAAGCACTTGACTTGTACTCGTTGGAACGCAGGAGGGAGAGATGTATCATAATCTACACTTGGAAAATCCTGGAAGGAATGGTCCCGAATCTGCACACACAAATCACTCCCTAAGAAAGTAAAAGACTGGGCAGGCGATGCAAAATACCCCAATTAAAAGTAGGGGCGCAATTGGTACACTAAGAGAAAATACCATAAGTGTCCGGGGCCCAAGACTGCTCAACAGCCTCCCACCAAGCATAAGGGGAATTACCAATAAACCCCTGGCTGCCTTCAAGAGGGAGCTGGACAGATACCTAAAGTCAGTGCCGGATCAGCCGGGCTGTGGTTCGTACGTTGGACTACGTGCGGCCAGCATTAACAGCCTGGTTGATCAGGCCCTGATCCACCGTGAGGCCTGGTCGTGGACCGGGCCGCGGGGGCGTTGATCCCGGAATAACCTCCAGGTAGTTCTCGTTATCCACCTTATCATTTTGCTATACTTTGAAGCTGCAGCAGCAGCCGTAACGTCGCCGCCGCCGCCGTAACGCCGCCGCCGTAACACCGCCGCTGTAACGCCGCCGCCGCCGCCTGGTACTAAATGAGCTACTTACCCTCACACTACAAGGGCGCCCCTCACACCAAGCACCCTCAGTCCCTCCCTTCCCAACCTCATCCTTTCACCCCTCACCTCCGGAAGATCGACCCCCTCCGCTCTCCCCTTCCCCCTTCAACCACTCCTGCGGCTAAGGGAAGAGGAGTACAAAGAGAGACTCTCCCAGAGCGTTACCAGAACCCGTCCAGGGCTTGGGGTGCGCTAAGACATTTAGTGGGTGGGTGGCCAGGCTTGGATACACAGTCAGGCTTGGGAAGCCTGATAATACGCGCAACTAATAACTTGAGAAAATAAGCTAGGAGCCTGGGGCAAGATCATCCAACCAAGATAATTATCATGATACTTGGCAAGTGCTGAGTGGCACACAGCTAAGTTACTTCGATGTTTAAGCTTTCAAGGTTTAAATGATAAGATATTGCAAGGACACCAATGGAATTAAGCCACTGACTTTTCTGGGTTATCCTAGATAATCTACACATTTGCTATGTATGGTAATTTATGTAACTGTGTGTGTACTTCTACCTAAATAAAATAACACAATGAGAGAGAATGGAAAAGTCGCGACCGGCACATGTTGCTGTAAAGTACACTAGCTACCCTATTTAACGAATGTAAAACTGCAGATATGGAGAAAGTACGGACAGCTTTCACTAGCCTTGTTGATCGAAACACCTAAATTATTGGGAAGGTTGAAGTGCTTGAAGCTGTACTCCCAGAAACGAAGGCGAGGCAGATACATCATAAAATACTGGAGGGGTTGCAGTCAAAATCTGCAAACTGAAATTACTCCTTGCTCGAGCGGCACGCACGACAGACGGCACAGGTTACTCTTAAGTGAAAAACTGTGCAAAGTGCTTCAAGTGCAAAGTAGTGGGTTGCAAAGTGGCCTATAGAAAATGCAGGGGGGGAGGGGATGCAGTAAATACACAGAGAACTTGGTAATTAAAAATGATTAACGTCATTCAAGTCCCTCCCTGCAAGTGTAAGGAGTCTCACCAACACACTCACAGAGGCTTACATTCTAGGGCTTGCAGGTAGCATCAAAAGCCTTACTGTCCAAATCAACAACCTGGGCTCCTGGTCCGGGACTGGGGCGTGGGAGGGCAATGATCGCAGGATACTAACACGTGGTAAGGCAGCGAGTACCCACCAGATAATAGTGAGCACAAAAAAAAGAAAATGCTGACAACCCTGTAGACAACCCCCCCCCCACACACACACACCTGAACACATCTTATGCGATGAAATATATCGGCTGTCTTTGGTTTCTATATAAATATGAAGAGTAGCAACACACTGGTGGCTCTGGTGGCCTGGTGGTTAACGCTCTCGCTTCACACGGTGTGGGCCTGGGTTGATTCCCAGCCAGAGTAGAAACTTTGGACGTGTTTCTTTCCACCTGTTGTCTATGTTCCCCATCAGTAAAATGGGTACCTGGGTGTTAGTCGACTGGTGTGGGTCGCATCCTGGGACACTGACCTAAGGAGGCCTGGTCACAGACCGGGCCGCGGGGGCGTTGACCCCCGGAACTCTCTCCAGGTAAACTCCAGGTAAACTGCGGGTGTATCCACAAGCTGATATAGAATAGGGTAGCAGCAGCACACTGCTGGCGTACCCAGTTTAGTTATAATAATCTACATAAAGACTACTGTGACCTTGCTGGTGGACAAACACAGACTAGCCTAGCCGAGGCAGTGCTGAGGAGATGTGCGTGTGGTTGAGTCAGATTACTGGGAGGAGTATTAGAGTCAAGGTCACATTCACCACCAGAGTTTTGATGAACACGGAGCCAGAGAGGGAACACTGACTCAGACAGAGAGAGGGAGGGGAGGAGAGGGAGGGAGAAAATAAAGGGGAAAGCAAGGCATAGGAAAAGAGAAAGAGAGAGAAAGAGAGAGAGAAAGAGAAAGAGAAAGAGAAAGAGAAAGAGAGAGAGATAGAAAGAGATAGAGAAAGAGAGAGAGAGAGAGAGAGAGAGAGAGAGAGAGAGAGAGAGAGAGAAAGAGAAAGAGAGAAAGAGAGAAAGAGAGAAAGAGAGAAAGAGAGAAAGAGAGAAAGAGAAAGAGAGAGAAAGAGAAAGAGAGAAAGAGAGAAAGATAGAGAGAGAGAGAGAAAGAGAAAGAAAGAGAAAGAGAAAGAGAAAAAGAGAAAGAGAGAGAGAGAGAGAGAGAGAGAGAGAGAGAGAGAGAGAGAGAGAGAGAGAGAGAGAGAGAGAGAGAGAGAGAGAGAGAGAGAGAGAGAGAGAGAGAGAAATAGGGGAAGATGAAAAGTAAACAGGGAAGAAGAAAGATGATATCTACGCCGTGTAATGTAGTTCCAAAGACAAGATACACGGACACAAAAACAAGCAAAATGAGACAGACAGGAACACACACAACGTGTGCCAAGTTCTATGAGAAAGTACGAGAAGTAAGGCAGGGGAATGAGGAATGGGCAGACTGCAAGACAACATTTGACAGTGTACCTCACTAGAGACTAGCAAAAACTTGAAAGAGCAGGCAGGAAATGACAGAAAATGCACTACAGTGAATCAAAGACTACCTTATGGGAAGAAGACAAAGAGTGTTTGTCTGGGAGGAGCTGTAACAAGTGGGCTTCCGCAAGGATCTGTATTAAGACCAGTACTGTTTCTGAGATATTTGAATGACATACCAGGAGAGTCAAATGTATCCCTGTTTTGCAAATGTAAAAATTAACGAGGAGAATAAAACAGGTCAGACTACGATTGGACCTGGAGAAACTGCAAGATTGGTCACACAAGTGCCTAATGGAATTCCAGTAATGCAAAGGCAATGTTATGAAAACTGGGATATGTTACGAAGATGAAAAAAAAACTCAGTATATAGGAGACAGATTAGGTTGGGTAAAATTGGTCAGGAAACAGGACAAGTGTTACCTGACGCGGGTCTTAAGTTAGATGTTAACCCGCCGTGGAGACGAGAGGTTGCAAACAGTACTGTAGGAGATAAACAGAGCGCGAACATAGTACGAAGCACATCACCAGAGGCACGGAACCGAATAATCTACGTAGTGAACGTTCGTTTGGCCAATCTAAGACTAGCTTTCAGGAACCGAACAAGAAGAGTCGTTCACTTCCCTACAAATATACGACACATATCAGGTCCACCTTGGAGTACGCAGCACCAGCATGACACCCACACCTGATAAAGCATATTAAGAAACAAGAGAATACAGAGGTATGCAACAAGACTAGTCCCAGAGCTCAGAGGAATGAGATGCTGTAAGAGAAACTAAAAAAAATGAACCTTATCGAGAGAACCAAGAAACTAACATGTAAAACTATCAGAGGACTTGATAGGATGGACAGCAATTGAATGTTCGAGAGGCAGGAAATAGATACACAAGGGCACAGTGGGAAGTTAAACGCCTCTTGGTCGTCAGAAGTATTTCTTCAGCGTGAAGGTAACCAAAAAGTGGAATGTCTAAAACAAAAAGAAAAAAAAGTAGAAGGCAGACAGTTTTAAGAATATAGTTTTAAGAATAGGTATAAGAGGGTCATTGTTGTTGTAAACCCGGCAAGTGGCAACAAGCAGGGCCAGGAGCTGAGACTCTACCCCTTTCCTTGCAACCACAGAAAGACTAGCATGTGTGTGTACGTACACAAAAAAGCGAGAGGACAATTACTACAACCAGAAGAATATATGTTAATGTCACTCATTACCTTCCCATTTTCCTCTTCCCTCCCCCCTCTCCATCAGATATCTCTCCGCGCCCCGACTCTCTCCTGCCCCCTGCGTCTGCCTCACCAGCCTCCTCTCTCTCCCCTTCCTTCACAAGGCAGCCTCTCATCCTGAAGATACTTTATATATCAAACGCGTTACTCATGAAAACATGCGTCATCATCAGAGACCTTTGTAAAGGCCTTACCTAGTCTGTACAAAGATTAAATTCATCAATCCCTGTCCATCAGGTTCCATCCCCCATCAATAGGTTCCTCCACGCTACAAAGCTCTTGGATCCTCCTCAAACAAGACCCTCGTGCCTTCACAGCTTACCGCCAGGAAGATAAAAAATAATTTTATCAAATTTAATATTCATTTATGCACTGGGAATTAATTTGAACTTAATTCAGCAGGTTGCGTGCACGTGCACGTGCACGTACGTACGTACGTGTGTATGTGTACGTACACTCGCCTATATGTGGTTGCAGTGGTTATGTTTCAGCTTCTAGCTCCGCCTCTTCGCTAGCCACTACCGAATTCACTCACTCATGGCTTCGAGAGCCTTACCTGTGGTTCAGTCTGGTGGTCTCACGTACGTGGTGTGCACTAGTGTCTTGCACCTGACTTATGGCCCCTCAAGAGTATGTACCGCATTATTTTCATAATTATCAAAATTCTCTCATCTTTATTATTCGACTATTAGTCGTCTTTACTATTTTTCCCTCTACCCATGGGCAAGATACTTACCAACCTTCCCTCTACCCATGGGCAAGATACTTCTTACCTACCTTCCCTCTACCCATGGGCAAGATACTTACCTACCTTCCCTCTACCCATGGGCAAGATACTTACCTACCTTCCCTCTACCCATGGGCAAGATACTTACCTACCTTCCCTCTACCCATGGGCAAGATACTTACCTACCTTCCCTCTACCCATGGGCAAGATACTTACCTACCTTCCCTCTACCCATGGGCAAGATACTTACCTACCTTCCCTCTACCCATGGGCAAGATACTTACCTACCTTCCCTCTACCCATGGGCAAGATACTTACCTACCTTCCCTCTACCCATGAGCAAGATACTTACCTACCTTCCCTCTACCCATGGGCAAGATACTTACCTACCTTCCCTCTACCCATGGGCAAGATACTTACCTACCTTCCCTCTACCCATGGCAAGACACTTACCTACCTTCCCTCTACCCATGGCAAGATACCTACCTAGGTAGATAGGTATCTTGCTCTCCTTGCCCTGAAATGGGTATCTACTGTCCAGACGTTTCGTCAACCAGTGGCTTTATCAGTCCAACACGGAATAATACTGGAGACGGTGGAAGACGTGTATTAGTTCGAGGTGATCAGTCCCTCAGTCTGGATGAATCTGCTGCCCGTGTGCCTTATTCACCTACTTGTAGGGTTAATATACCACTAATCTCTCCAAGTTCATTGTACACATCATTGGTAATTAAAGTTCATATTGGTGCGACTTAGAATGGTCGTGTCTGCCTCCCCGGCTCGTGAGAGTCGTCGTGTCTGCCTCCCCGGCTCGTGAGAGTCGTCGTGTCTGCCTCCCCGGCTCGTGAGAGTCGTCGTGTCTGCCTCCCCGGCTCGTGAGAGTCGTCGTGGCTGCCTCCCCGGCTCGTGAGAGTCGTCGTGGCTGCCTCCCCGGCTCGTGAGAGTCGTCGTGGCTGCCTCCCCGGCTCGTGAGAGTCGTCGTGGCTGCCTCCCCGGCTCGTGAGAGTCGTCGTGGCTGCCTCCCCGGCTCGTGAGAGTCGTCGTGGCTGCCTCCCCGGCTCGTGAGAGTCGTCGTGGCTGCCTCCCCGGCTCGTGAGAGTCGTCGTGGCTGCCTCCCCGGCTCGTGAGAGTCGTCGTGGCTGCCTCCCCGGCTCGTGAGAGTCGTCGTGGCTGCCTCCCCGGCTCGTGAGAGTCGTCGTGGCTGCCTCCCCGGCTCGTGAGAGTCGTCGTGGCTGCCTCCCCGGCTCGTGAGAGTCGTCGTGGCTGCCTCCCCGGCTCGTGAGAGTCGTCGTGGCTGCCTCCCCGGCTCGTGAGAGTCGTCGTGGCTGCCTCCCCGGCTCGTGAGAGTCGTCGTGGCTGCCTCCCCGGCTCGTGAGAGTCGTCGTGGCTGCCTCCCCGGCTCGTGAGAGTCGTCGTGGCTGCCTCCCCGGCTCGTGAGAGTCGTCGTGGCTGCCTCCCCGGCTCGTGAGAGTCGTCGTGGCTGCCTCCCCGGCTCGTGAGAGTCGTCGTGGCTGCCTCCCCGGCTCGTGAGAGTCGTCGTGGCTGCCTCCCCGGCTCGTGAGAGTCGTCGTGGCTGCCTCCCCGGCTCGTGAGAGTCGTCGTGGCTGCCTCCCCGGCTCGTGAGAGTCGTCGTGGCTGCCTCCCCGGCTCGTGAGAGTCGTCGTGGCTGCCTCCCCGGCTCGTGAGAGTCGTCGTGGCTGCCTCCCCGGCTCGTGAGAGTCGTCGTGGCTGCCTCCCCGGCTCGTGAGAGTCGTCGTGGCTGCCTCCCCGGCTCGTGAGAGTCGTCGTGGCTGCCTCCCCGGCTCGTGAGAGTCGTCGTGGCTGCCTCCCCGGCTCGTGAGAGTCGTCGTGGCTGCCTCCCCGGCTCGTGAGAGTCGTCGTGGCTGCCTCCCCGGCTCGTGAGAGTCGTCGTGGCTGCCTCCCCGGCTCGTGAGAGTCGTCGTGGCTGCCTCCCCGGCTCGTGAGAGTCGTCGTGGCTGCCTCCCCGGCTCGTGAGAGTCGTCGTGGCTGCCTCCCCGGCTCGTGAGAGTCGTCGTGTCTGCCTCCCCGGCTCGTGAGAGTCGTCGTGTCTGCCTCCCCGGCTCGTGAGAGTCGTCGTGTCTGCCTCCCCGGCTCGTGAGAGTCGTCGTGTCTGCCTCCCCGGCTCGTGAGAGTCGTCGTGTCTGCCTCCCCGGCTCGTGAGAGTCGTCGTGTCTGCCTCCCCGGCTCGTGAGAGTCGTCGTGTCTGCCTCCCCGGCTCGTGAGAGTCGTCGTGTCTGCCTCCCCGGCTCGTGAGAGTCGTCGTGTCTGCCTCCCCGGCTCGTGAGAGTCGTCGTGTCTGCCTCCCCGGCTCGTGAGAGTCGTCGTGTCTGCCTCCCCGGCTCGTGAGAGTCGTCGTGTCTGCCTCCCCGGCTCGTGAGAGTCGTCGTGTCTGCCTCCCCGGCTCGTGAGAGTCGTCGTGTCTGCCTCCCCGGCTCGTGAGAGTCGTCGTGTCTGCCTCCCCGGCTCGTGAGAGTCGTCGTGTCTGCCTCCCCGGCTCGTGAGAGTCGTCGTGTCTGCCTCCCCGGCTCGTGAGAGTCGTCGTGTCTGCCTCCCCGGCTCGTGAGAGTCGTCGTGTCTGCCTCCCGTGCTCGTGAGAGTCGTCGTGTCTGCCTCCCCGGCTCGTGAGAGTCGTCGTGTCTGCCTCCCCGGCTCGTGAGAGTCGTCGTGTCTGCCTCCCCGGCTCGTGAGAGTCGTCGTGTCTGCCTCCCCGGCTCGTGAGAGTCGTCGTGTCTGCCTCCCCGGCTCGTGAGAGTCGTCGTGTCTGCCTCCCCGGCTCGTGAGAGTCGTCGTGTCTGCCTCCCCGGCTCGTGAGAGTCGTCGTGTCTGCCTCCCCGGCTCGTGAGAGTCGTCGTGTCTGCCTCCCCGGCTCGTGAGAGTCGTCGTGTCTGCCTCCCCGGCTCGTGAGAGTCGTCGTGTCTGCCTCCCCGGCTCGTGAGAGTCGTCGTGTCTGCCTCCCCGGCTCGTGAGAGTCGTCGTGTCTGCCTCCCCGGCTCGTGAGAGTCGTCGTGTCTGCCTCTAACACTTAACTCTTTACATTATGTGTGATCTATATTTTACAAAAAATATTTTTTTGGTATCAGAGATGTGTTTCTTGCATTGTGTGCGTGCATGATAAGCTGGAATTATGGATGATAGGATTTGCCTTTCTGCCTTGTGTGTTCTTGCACTGCGTCAAGCCCTTCTACCAACACAGGCGGGGGCTTGGGTAGGGATCAGACTTGACAGCTTGGGTAGGGATCAGACTTGACAGCTTGGGTACCTGGAGGTTACCTGGAGGTTATTCCGGGGATCAACGCCCCCGCGGCCCGGTCCATGACCAGGCCTCCCGATGGATCAGGGCCTGATCAACTAGGCTGTTACTGCTGGCCGCACGCAGTCCGACGTACGAGCCACAGCCCGGCTGATCCGGCACTGACTTTAGGTATCTGTCCAGCTCTCTCTTGAAGGCAGCCAGGGGTTTATTGGCAATTCCCCTAATGCTTGATGGGAGGCTGTTGAACAGTTTTGGGCCCCGGACACTTATGGTGTTTTCTCTTAGTGTACCAATGGCGCCCCTACTTTTTATTGGCGGCATTTTGCATCGCCTGCCCAGTCTTTTACTTTCGTAGGGAGTGATTTCTGTGTGCAGATTTGGGACCATTCCTTCCAAGATTTTCCAAGTGTAGATTATGATATATCTCTCCCTCCTGCGTTCCAACGAGTACAAGTCAAGTGCTTC
Source organism: Cherax quadricarinatus (assembly GCF_038502225.1). Classification (NCBI taxonomy): domain Eukaryota; kingdom Metazoa; phylum Arthropoda; class Malacostraca; order Decapoda; family Parastacidae; genus Cherax; species Cherax quadricarinatus. The sequence goes on along the minus strand of NC_091333.1, from coordinate 9,131,830 downwards.
CAAGCGTTCCCAGTAGTTAAGGTGCTTGACAGAAATTATACGTGCAGTAAAGGATCTCTGTACACACTCTAGATCTGCGATTTCACCTGCTTTGAATGGAGATGTTAATGTACAGCAGTATTCCAGCCTAGAGAGAACAAGTGATTTGAAAAGGATCATCATGGGCTTGGCATCTCTCGTTTTGAAAGTTCTCATTATCCATCCTATCATTTTCTTTGCACGTGCGATCGTGGCACTGTTGTGATCAGATTTGACAGCTTGGGTAGGGATCAGATTTGACAGCTTGGGTAGGGATCAGATTTGACAGCTTGGGTAGGGATCAGATTTGACAGCTTGGGTAGGGATCAGATTTGACAGCTTGGGTAGGGATCAGACTTGACAGCTTGGGTAGGGATCAGACTTGACAGCTTGGGTAGGGATCAGACTTGACAGCTTGGGTAGGGATCAGACTTGACAGCTTGGGTAGGGATCAGACTTGACAGCTTGGGTAGGGATCAGACTTGACAGCTTGGGTAGGGATCAGACTTGACAGCTTGGGTAGGGATCAGACTTGACAGCTTGGGGTGGCAGCTTATACAATGCCACAAGTCTGAGTGTAGTCTTTATTACGTTGAAACTGCAACGAGTAAGGACATTGAACAGGCTTTCATACGTTCATAATGGCACAAAGGGGGCCATGATGGCCCCTATAAGGGGCCATCATGATAGCCCCTGTAAGGAGGCCATCACTCACTGTTACGCCAAAAACAAGTTAACGAAAGTACGAAAAAAAGGGAGAACATAGATGAGGGAAGGCTTGCATATTTCGATTGAGGTCTAACCGAAGGTCCTCTTCAGCAGACGGTCTCTTGAAAAGCTAGACAGAAGTCTTATCTGTTTATTCTGTTGACTTTATTCCTCGTATGTTTGATTACACACGTGCTGTGTTCGTCTCTTCCTACATGTCCATCTTTTGATATTCATGTTAAGTAGAAAATTAAGCATAACATCAGCATTTCATATGGAATGACAAATTTTTGATATTTCCCATTTTTTCAACGTTTTTTGAGGTCTTCTGGCATTGTTTTAGGATTTAGCGTTCTTCTAATGCCATGTGACATGAGCTTCACCAGGTGTGACATTCGTCGACATGATATGGCAATTTTTACATATAACATCTGTAATTATATTCATTTTATTAATATCTTGACAACGGCTGAGATGCTCATGACAACACAGAAACCATCTTAGTGTGGTATCGAAGGAACTAAGACAGACGGGGATAAAGAAAGGAGGAGGAGGTATAAGAAGGAAGAAAATGGAAACATCATGTAACCCTCTCCCATTCCACTCCCCCCCCCTCCCTAACTCTCCTGGCTGTCTGAGCTGCCGTCATGACAGCATGGATGACAGGCACTCGTCACCACACGCCACATTCACACCGCCATCACTCCAACACATCCGCCACTCCCGTTGTCATAACTGCTTCACCCAAAGCAAAAAAAAAGTTCCCCTGAACGAATTCGCTTGGACTTCCTCCTTTCTGCAACACTGCAATCTCCTGATATATGGACTGCAACACGAAAGGCCTACAGCTATCATTCAATTCCCCCCCCCCCCGTGGTTGTTTTGCATCTTTTATCGTTTGTTTGCAGTTACTGCATTATGTTGCATAAGAATATAAGAATGGAGGAACACTGCAGAAGGCCTACTGGCTCATACAAGAAAGGTCCTTATCAAAACCCAATAATTTACACAAATTATCACTATGAATGATAATTTGTTCAGCTCTATTTGTGTATCCCTGGACACGAACTTTAACACGAAAGGATATCAAAATCGATGATTTACCAGTACGTGAAGGACACTAGTGATGATCCTAGGAAGACGAGAACAACTTTTCCAAAGAACAATATTTGAAAAAGAGATATCTAAAGGGAATTTTCAATTAAACTTTACCAGGTCTCCGGGTGGATCAGGGCCTGATCAACTAGGCTGTTATTGGTGGCCACACGCAGTCCAACGTACGAACCACAGCCCAGTTGATCTGGTACCGACTTGAGGTATTTGTCTAGTTCCCTCTTGAAGGCAGCCAGAGGTCCATTGGTAATCCCCCTTATGGTTTAGAAAGACACGTAAGCAAACACTATAACATATTTATTAGAAAACGTTTCGGTCCTGGGACCTTGATCACTTCTAACATACAGAGGTAGAAAGACATTATATATATAGGCGGAGAGTGAGATGTGACGCACGTGACCTGAGGAATGTCATAAGAACATAAGAATGGAGGAACACTGTAGAAGGCCTACTGGCCCATGGGAGGCAGGTCCTTATCAAAACAACCTCTGCCTATGATGAGGACCAGTAGACGATGAAATCATGTGACTCCTGTGTTGTTGGGTTGGTGCTGCTTAAGTATCATGTATGCCAATGTTTTTGAAATTTTGTAGTTTCCAGGTGGAAGTTGCCTGGTGGAAGGTTGTTGAACAGTCTTGGTCCCCATCTATAACCTGCTTATTAACCCTCAATAAAGCCGCGGCTCTGACCCCGCCGGCCGCACCGCTAACCTGCATTGCAATACAACCTTTAAATGTGTAAATGGAAGAATACCAAGAACGAAATGTAAATACACTGACGTAAATTGATACGCGCGTTTACAGGACGGTGTCTGTGAATGTTTTTTCCAATGTTTTTTCCCCCACTCACTTTTTAGCCCACTCCTCTTTTCCCCCTACCCTCAGTTTTCTCTCCACGCCTCACCCTTCCTCCTTCTCCCATGCTGCCTCCCCTTTCCTCTCTCTCATGCCTTCCCCTCCCCTCACTCAGGTTAATTATTATACTTACACACACATTTACACACACGCACACACACACACGCACACACACGCACACACACACACGCACACACACACACGCACACACACACACGCACTCACACACGCACACGCACACACACGCACGCACACACACGCACGCACACACACACACACGCACGCACACACACGCACGCACACACACGCACGCACACACACGCACGCACACACACGCACGCACACACACGCACGCACACACACGCACGCACACACACACACACACACACGCACGCACACACACACGCACACAGGAGGCAGGATCCATACATAGCTTTAAGCAGAGGTATGATAAAGCTCACGGCTCAGGGAGAGTGACCTAGTAGCGATCAGTGAAGAGGCGGGGCCAGGAGCTCGGACTCGACCCCCGCAACCTCAACTAGGTGAGTACAACTAGGCGAGTACACACACACACACGTACACACACACACACACACACACACACACACACACACACACACACACACACATTCAGTATCCCCTTCTCTCAACCCTCCGTCCATACCTCCCTAACTCTCCCATCCTTCCCTTCCCTCCTCCATCACCGTTCATCCCCTCTCCCCATCTCCCTGGTGTCGAGACTGTTCTGTATCGATTCATGACAAAAAAATATATATATATATATAAAGAAATCACCATCCATGCTAGCCTGCCAGTTATGGGTAGGCAGACCCAAAGTCCCGCCTGCCGGCCTATGTCCCCCCAGAGCACCAAGGCCGCAGGAAGGGCTCGTGTACAGCACAGGTTTTGGCTTATTATCCTGGCTTGGGTAACGCAATCAGGTAATGGAAGAGAATCTGGCTGAGGATGAGATTAAGGAGGGAGTGGAGAGGGCAGAAGGGGGGTAGTGGGATGAGGGAATGGAAAGGGGTGGAACAGAGATAAAAGAAGTGGGTAGAGTTGAAAGAGATGGGAGCGAGCGAGAGAGAGAGCAAAATGGGCGTATTTGTGACAGCCTCCATTATAAGGTTCTTGCGTATACGCTTGTAAGTAGTTTGTGTGTGCTCGCTAAGTGCGTATACGAGGGAAGAATTAGGGAGAATTGGATAGTAAAAATATTATATTAAATTTTGTCGTCGAAGCGGCTAGTTCAGTGTATTATTATTATTATGATCAAAAAAAGAAGCGCTAAGCCACAAGGACTAGTTCAGTGTAGCGCATATCCATGGTGTGGAGGGTAGTGCAAGACCACAGGTACACACAAGACCTGGGAACTAGGCCCCATAAGGGTTAACAGGAGCACGTCTGGATATACATCCATAAATTGCCTTACCTCTTGCTAGCAAATTCAGGATATTAACTTAATATATCTGGTAAGTTATTTTCATAATCTACCTTAACATAGCACAGGTTATTAAGCTAAATTACTCAATAAGTGGACAATGAAGCACAAAGTGTTCGAGAAAGTGACCATAAGGCTGACCAAATGCATTTACTGTGATTACCATCTGTGTGTATCCCAAACTGCCAGAAGTACTTGCAGCCAATCTAAGCTTGGCTACTGCAACATCAGTTAAGTCTGTTTACATTGCAAGTTGCTCGGTAAATATTCTTACCTACGTTCATGTTATAGTGAGGCATAGATTTACTCAAAACATGGGGGAAATCTGCTGTCACTTAGGGAGATGAGGCGTTCTTAGTGTAATGTTTGTGGAGGTAGAGCGCTGGGAGGGAAGGATAAAAGGAATGGGAGGGATGGAGGGAGTTGAAATATGTAAAGAGAGGTAGGAGGGAGTACGAGAAGAAAGGAGAGAACAGTACGGGCAAGAGGTAGGTAGGATGCCACCATATTTCGAAATATACGCACAGAAAGGTAATATTCTTGTGCAAGACAGGAAGCCAGGGTGAGGGTTGGGGGGAGGGGGCCCTACAGTACTGTAGCTGCACTACACCGTCCCCCACCCACACACAACACACCCACCTAGTTATACCCACTCATCCAATACGCTATCTCTGGCTACGCCCATCACTCACCCATGTCATGAATACCCCTGACCATTTTCAACACTAACATCCACTCATCCGTCAGTTCACCCACTCGTACCCATCCACCAAGTCACTGTCGTCCCACCCACCTACATGATCGCAACAAGTCTCGAGGGAGTGTGTACGTCTACATGCCTTTGCAATGTTCATTGTCCCTACCAGTCACTAACTATAGCAAGTCAGTGTCCCAGGGTAACGTCAGGACAGTACCTGAGGCCCTACCTGGATAGAACATATGTACTATCCAAGCACTAACAAAGCCAGAGGAACGGGATCCCTGGCACTGTCCTACACAATGGTACTATCCCTCCTCCTGTGGACGTGCAAGGTATACACTTCCACGCTTCTAGCCAGACCCAACAACCTCCCTACCTTCTAGCCTTCCAGCATCCCTCCTCTCCCCGCCCCTCCGATAAACTAACCAGGCCCTATCCAGTACTTACCTAAAAGTGGCTACAAGGGTCGAATCTCAGCTCTTAGCCCAGCTTTCCTTATGCCAGATACAAGCTGCAGGACAGGTCTGTCAAATGACTTATAATTTAACCCCAGCAAACACCGTGATGAAAATCGGGAAAATGCAGAGACGACCGGAAACAGAGTACAGGCTCGGGGGTACAGAGGCTACAAACCTGTCTAAAAGAGAAGGGCCTCGGGGTGAGCATGGTTCCTAGCATATCCCCTGAGGCACACGTCAACCGAATAACTCGAGTGGTAAATTTAAGAGTAACTTGTAGGAATTTCACCAAGGAGGAAGTCACGACACTAAACACACCCTATGTCAGGCCTGTGTACAAAGCATATAAAGAAGCTGGAAAAAGCGTAAAGGTTAGCAATGAAACTAGTCCCAGAGCTGAAGGTACGAGCTATGAAGAGGACAGAAGGATCAGATGTGACATGATTACAACATACCAAATATTGAAGAATTGACAGGGACTCACGGAAACGTAATGACACGATTGCAAACAAACCATACCACGGGCGGGGATGGAACCCGCGATCAGTCTCATAAAACTCCAGACCGACGCGCTAGCCACTGGGCCAGCTGGCTACAAGATTCGTCCAGCTAGGTATATTTATACACCATAGGAAGTTTAGCATAGGCACCACCGTGACCACAAATGCAAGTTTTTACAGACGAATCTCCCGCCAGGGTAGCCGTGACTAGCTTTAGCTCAAGTCCTCTCAAAACCGCCATCATGACCTAACCTTCCTATGGTGTGTAAATATACCTAGTTGGACGAATCATCTTGTAGCCAGCTGGCCCAGTGGCTAGCGCGTCGGTCTGGAGTTTTATGAGAGACTGATCGCGGGTTCTATCCCCACCCGTGGTATGGTTTAATTGACAGTGGAGAGGGAGTAAATTTGAGAGGCGGGTCTTAGGTACACGATGTCGCAGCTGGAAGGTAAAAACACAGATTAGTCGCAGGGATGCTAGAAAACGCTTCTTGAGCCTTTGAGTGGTCAAGAAGTGGAACGACCTAGACAAGGAAGCGGCAGAGGCAGGATTCATACAGTTTTAAGAATGGGTACGATGGGGCTCAAGCATCCAGGATAACCCTGTAGGCACATGTTGTGAGGAGGGGCCCAGAGCTGTGACGCGACCCCTGCACCTACAAGTAGGCAAGTACAAATGGATGAATACAATAACAGTAGCGTTGGCACCAGTGTACCGTCCAGGTGTGGTACGTCCCTAATTACCTGTGCAGGTACACCAGTGCCCTGCCCCATGTCAAAATCATGATCAATTGCAATATTTCGTGTCCGCTACCCTGGTGGATCTCACCAGTCTGTCTACCTGTACGTGTTTGTACCATGACACATACAAAGCGGGGGGCCAGGAGCTACGACTCCGCTCCAGCGTACACACCTCGGTGTGAACACAGCAACACTAGCTTCGCTTATACTTGCCTAAGTAACACTTGTAGCTAACGAGTTCTTGTCATGCAGGGAGGGGGAGGGCGTGCGCTGGGGCGTGGTGTTGCGCGCGTTTCAAAGCGTATCCTATCGTGCGTACGTGTGCGTGCTTGGGGTTATTAATGTGTGAGCGTGTACGCATCCTGCGTGACTGAGCGTATACGTACCATAATTATCTATTTGTTGAATGAGACACGCGAGCAACACCTGGTATCTTTATTTCGAGACGTTTCGCCCATCAGTGACTATCAAGTTAATGTAGAGATGATACACGAAGACTGTAGAAGACAAAATAATCAGTCCCTCAGCCTGAGGGACTGACTACCTCATCTTCCACTGTCTTCTGTGTATAGTTTTGCAAGGATGAGGGACTGATTACATCTCATCACCTTTGTATATCATCTATTTATTGAATTAATAAAGCCAGTGATTGGCGAAACGTCTTCAGATAAAGATAGCTACGTTTCGCACGTGTCTAATTCCTCATTTTATTGGTATTGTATAACATCATTGTACTGATACCCACCTCTTGTTATAACAACAACATTCCCGGTCTGGTTCCTTTATTCTGTCCTCGTACTGCGTTACTCTTAGGGACAAGTGTCGCTGCAAGTCTTTGGATCATTTACAAATTTATGAACATGTTTGATCAGGTGGGGGCTCCACGCTGGGGCTCCACGCTGGGGCTCCACGCTGGGGCTCCACGCTGGGGCTCCACGCTGGGGCTCCACGCTTCATAACAGACCTTACATACGTTTTATACAGCCTCTGATGATTATGCGTATGTTCGTTCGTGATGTTGGGATATAGTGATGAAAAAATCTGTGTGATATGAATGGTTTTGAAAACCGACAAGTTGAAGAACTGAGACACTTAAGCAACATATGGGAATCTTTATTGAAGAAACGTTTTGCCACACAGTGGCTTCATCAGTCTCATACAAAGCAGGAGGGTATAAGGAGAGGAGGATTTTGAGGTAATCAGTCCCTCAGTCTGGAGTCGATATGTTCAGTCCATCAGTCTTGTAGATAGTGATGCTGACTCTCGGATCCTTCACCATCGCTGTTACTGGCAGGTCCAACCTTTCCTTAGGCTCTACTCTGCCTACTAAATCTCATCGCTTCGTGATCTTGCATTTATTGAGGTTTAACATGGCGTTTCGTCTGGCAGACACGTAACCGTATACGCCAAGGTGTCACCAGCCGGCACCATTGTGTACCAGTGTTTTACCGGCACTAATATTGCCAGTACATTGCTACCTAATCAAAAATACTGTTGCTACCCGCAGTCGGCAGGTTCTCACTTAGTAATCTGGTTGACCTGGAATTTCATGTAGGAGCTTGGGATGTCTTTACACAGGTAGTTACGAACGTCGATAAATAAATAGGAACTGGAGGACTATGGTGCAGAGGTACAGCGTTGTTACATAGATAACCGGTACACAGTATCTTTGCTGAAACGTTTCGCCACTCAGTGGCTTCATCAGTCAGAGGGACTAATTACCTCAATCTCCTTCCGATCTTCACTCTTCTTCTTTGCATTGGACTGACAAAGCCACTGTGTGGAGAAGAGTTTCCAAGTGTTGCATATGGGTCTAATTTATCAGCGCTGGGCCAGCAACAGGACCTGCCAGGACCACACTTCTCCTCCCTATTTAAGTCTGTATGTAGAAGGTTGAATCTTCTTGGACCCTGGAAGTTAACACGATATTCTTTGATTGTGGATGACACACTGGTGCAACATTTGGGTATTTTCACTGCCGATACGTTCTGCCTGAGCAACAGGCTTCTCCAGTCCGTTGCAGAGGTGATTTTAATACTGGAGACGGCGGAAGAAGTCGAGGGGTAATTTTGAGGCGGTCAGTCCCCTCGCCTCGACTGAAGGTGCGCGTCAGGGCAAACACAGCAGAGCAAGTCTTTACACACAGTTTCACTCACAGGCGAGTTCTTTTTTTTTCAAATTTATGATAAATAAAAGTGAAACGTTATCCTAACTGCGCGTTCGTTCTAACACATAACGGCATTGTTTCCCCCCCCCCCCCCTATTTGCTTCCGCTGTGTGGGTGTGTCCTCTACACTCCTTCCCTTTCTCCCACTACGGAAATTTGAAAAGGTATAAAACACAGACATGACGGGAGATGTAATACAATCCTTGTGATGAATGGTTTGAAAAACCGACAAGTTGAAGATTGAGACACTTATGCAGCATATGGGAATCTTTATTCAATAAACGTTTCGCCACAGTGGCTTCATCAGTCCAATACAAAGAGGAAGGCGTAAGGAGAGGAGGAGTATGAGGTAATCAGTCCCTCAGCCTGGAGTCGATGTGTTCAGTCCATCAATCTTGTAGAATGTACAGCATAGGGCCGTAGACGTGGTTTATACACTGTAGTGAGGTGAGGTGAAGCAGGCGGAGGAGGGGTCATAGTGGTACCATCCACTAGTCGAAGTTGGTCTTCGTCCAAATGGTTTTTCAAACCATTCATCACAACTGTCAGACACTGCAGCATCATAGGATCTTGTTACAGTGTCTGACAGTTGTGATGAATGGTTTGAAAAACCATTTGGACGAAGACCTACTTCGACTAGTGGATGGTACCACTATGACCACCTCCTGCTTCGCCTCACCTCACTACAGTATATAAGCCACGTCTACGGCCCTATGCTGTACATTCTACAAGATTGATGGACTGAACACATCGACTCCAGGCTGAGGGACTGATTACCTCATACTCCTCCTCTCCTTACGCCTTCCTCTTTGTATTGGACTGATGAAGCCACTGTGTGGCGAAACGTTTCCTGAATAAAGATTCCCATATGCTGCATAAGTGTCTCAATCTTCAATACAATCCTTCCTTTGATGAAGACCACTGTTTGGGCGAAACGTTGTTAGTGAAGGATAGCATTATGCTGCATTTGTTTTTCTTTTCTGTCTCACCATGATAAATCACAATTCGGGTGGGGTAGAACTCGTGGCGAGTTGTAAATCCACCATGATAACTTTGTAGATTATGAAGGTAGGGAGGTTCAAGTTTTAAAAGAAAGCTTTGACCTGGTAGATGTTTGATCTGGTAGAGCTTTCAGCTCACTTGCCAATATAAAAAAAATCTCACACACAAGAACATTCAGTGTAAAATGAATAAACTAGAATAAGTCAAACAAGAGAGAAACACGACAAGTCAACATTACCAGTTGCCAATATTAAATTGTCAATATTAAAACTCTACTGAAAGTTCCCCGAAGAGCAGATTAAGGACCTGAGCCCTTGAGTAGATTAACACTACTAGAGTAGACCAGGGACCTCACCCTCGAGTGTTACAGATAACATTTATCTCGTCAACATTTCAAGGAATACATTCTTAAGGCTTCTAGGGGTTCCGGAAGTCTAACGCTTTCACATACTACTGTAGAGTGCTACAGATACCATGGTAGAGCTTTAACAGATACCATGGCAGAGCTTTAACAGATACCATGGCAGAGCTTTAACAGATACCATGGCAGAGCTTTAACAGATACCATGGCAGAGCTTTAACAGATACCATGGTAGAGCTTTAACAGATACCATGGTAGAGCTTTAACAGATACCATGGTAGAGCTTTAACAGACACCATGGTAGAGCTTTAACAGATACCATGGTAGAGCTTTAACAGATACCATGGTAGAGCTTTAACAGATACCATGGTAGAGCTTTAACAGATACCATGGTAGAGCTTTAACAGATACCATGGTAGAGCTTTAACAGATACCATGGTAGAGCTTTAACAGATACCATGGCAGAGCTTTAACAGATACCATGGCAGAGCTTTAACAGATACCATGGCAGAGCTTTAACAGATACCATGGCAGAGCTTTAACAGATACCATGGCAGAGCTTTAACAGATACCATGGCAGAGCTTTAACAGATACCATGGCAGAGCTTTAACAGATACCATGGTAGAGCTTTAACAGATACCATGGTAGAGCTTTAACAGATACCATGGTAGAGCTTTAACAGATACCATGGTAGAGCTTTAACAGATACCATGGTAGAGCTTTAACAGATACCATGGTAGAGCTTTAACAGATACCATGGTAGAGCTTTAACAGATACCATGGCAGAGCTTTAACAGATACCATGGCAGAGCTTTAACAGATACCATGGTAGAGCTTTAACAGATACCATGGCAGAGCTTTAACAGATACCATGGCAGAGCTTTAACAGATACCATGGTAGAGCTTTAACAGTTAGTACGCTGGGGGCAAGGCGATCACTAACATCCTTGCCTAGTCAAGATATCAAGCCTTCACCACTTGACCTCGGGAAATCGTAATGACACGATTGTAAACAAACCACGGTGAGGGTGAGGATTCAACTCATGGCAAGTGAGTCATTCCGTGGTTTCTCTACCACTTCACATAATACATGGTGACCTATTCAGGGCTGCACGACGAGACATCTCTGTTGTCTTGCCCCTGGATTTTACGGAGCTGGGAGCGCAGAACTCATTCTAGAAGAGTATCGCTGCTGTGACCTCTTGGTTTAAAAGGTCTCAGAGTTGTTTGCCTTCTCGTTGATACATTTTGCTTTATTGTGTTCTCTGGGGCTTTGTATTTGGTCGCCGCCAGTCTGTAAAAGGTCTTGACTGCGTCTCGTATTCAGTGTTCGTATTGAGCTCTTTATCACCACCACTGGGATCACCCCGACTGCCATCACCACCGTCATAGCAGTGCAATCACCCCATCCACCAGCACCGTCATAGCAGTGCAATCACCTCTGCCACCAGCACCGTCATAGCAGTGCCATCACCACCACTAGGCACGACTCCCAGCAGGAGGCAAGACTTCCCAACACAGTACCAAGGTCACTGGCTCTCCTCAACAAGGGGCTCTCAATGAAAGTGTTGTGTGCACTCTCGGGGTACTAACTCGCCGATTAGCGCTTGTACAGATCGAGTTACAGCTCCTGGTTCAGTCTCAAGATTAAACTGGGTGACTTGGCTCATTCCAACTATCTTGGGCTATCTTTCACATCTAGTTTTGAAGCCACAACGAGCTCATCAACCAGGTCTTTGTTCTTCCTAGTATTGTGACCTTCCTAGTATTGTGACAATGTGATAGTGTTTGTATCTCACTCGTCTAGAGTGCTTCCTATCCTCTCTCTCACTCCTGAGTGCTCATCTTCTATGGTCCTCATCCTTCTCAAGTAACAGTATGTATGGGCTTTTAGATATAGTTCAGAGAACCGACAAGTTGATGAATTAGACACATGTACAACACTTGGTTATCTTTATTGAGGAAACGTTTCGCCACACAGTGGCTTCATCAGTCCATACAAAGGAGAATGGTGAAGAACAGAGGAGCTCAAGGTAATCAATAACCTCAATCTTGAAAAGAATAAAACATGTGCGAAGGCTGAGGGACTGATTACCTCAAACTCCTCCTGTTCTTCACCATTCTGCTTTGTATGGACTGATGAAGCCACTGTGTGGCGAGACGTTTCCTCAATAAAGATACCCAAGTGTTGCACATGTGTCTAATTTATCAACATGTATGGGCTTGTCTAGCTTGTGAAAGCCGGGAGGATCTTTCACGCCGTGAATACATCTCCGCGGACTTCTCACATTTTCAGTGGTACTAAGTTCAATGTTTTCGTAATTTCCCGCCCCACCAAGCCCCGCCCCGTCAGACGCCTTACAAGACTGACAGCATACCAACGGTGATAGGCAAGAGCGATCTGACAGCTAAACAACAATAGTGACAAAAAAAAAAAAAGCTTAACCTCATTCTCTCTCAATATATATCTCTCTATCTCTCTCTCTCTCTATATCTCTCTCTCTCTATATCTCTCTCTCTCTATATCTCTCTCTCTCTATATCTCTCTCTCTCTATATCTCTCTCTCTCTATATCTCTCTCTCTATATATCTCTCTCTCTATATATCTCTCTCTCTATATATATATCTCTCTCTATATATATATCTCTCTCTATATATCTCTCTCTCTATATATCTCTCTCTCAATATATATCTCTCTCAATATATATCTCTCTCAATATATATCTCTCTCAATATATATCTATCTCTCTCTCTATATCTCTCTCTCTATATATCTCTCTCTCTCTATATCTCTCTATA
>NC_091333.1:9108967-9116467 GCF_038502225.1 Cherax quadricarinatus | reverse complement strand
CACACACAGCCCCACACACACAGCCCCACACACACAGCCCCACACACACAGCCCCCACACACACAGCCCCCACACACACAGCCCCACACACACACAGCCCCACACACACACAGCCCCCCACACACACACACAGCCCCCCACACACACACACAGCCCCCCACACACACACACAGCCCCCCACACACACACACAGCCCCCACACACACACAGCCCCCCACACACACACAGCCACCCACACACACACAGCCACCCCACACACACAGCCCCCCCCACACACACAGCCCCCCCACACACACACACAGCCCCCCCCACACACACACACACAGCCCCCACACACACACACACAGCCCCCCCACACACACAGCCCCCCCACACACACACACACACACACAGCCCCCCCACACACACACAGCCCCCCCCCCCCCCCCACACACACACAGCCCCCACACACACACAGCCCCCACACACACACAGCCCCCACACACACCCCCCCCACACACACAGCCCCCACACACACACAGCCCCCCCACACACACACAGCCCCCACACACACACAGCCCCCCCACACACACACAGCCCCCACACACACACACAGCCCCCACACACACACACAGCCCCCCCACACACACACAGCCCCCCACACACACACACAGCCCCCCACACACACACAGCCCCCCCCCCCACACACACACACACACCACACACACACACAGCCCCCCCACACACACAGCCCCCCCCACACACACAGCCCCCCACACACACACACAGCCCCCCCACACACACACAGCCCCCCCACACACACACAGCCCCCCACACACACACAGCCCCCCCACACACACACAGCCCCCCACACACACACAGCCCCCCCACACACACACAGCCCCCCACACACACACAGCCCCCCACACACACACAGCCCCCCCACACACACACAGCCCCCCACACACACACAGCCCCCCACACACACACAGCCCCCCCACACACACACAGCCCCCCACACACACACAGCCCCCCACACACACACAGCCCCCCCACACACACACAGCCCCCCCCCACACACACACAGCCCCCCCCCCACACACACACAGCCCCCCCCACACACACACACAGCCCCCCCACACACACACAGCCCCCCACACACACACAGCCCCCCCCCCACACACACACACAGCCCCCCCCCACACACACACACAGCCCCCCCCCCCACACACACACAGCCCCCCACACACACACAGCCCCCCACACACACACAGCCCCCACACACACACAGCCCCCCACACACACACACACCGCCCCCCCCCACACACACAGCCCCCCACACACACACAGCCCCCCACACACACACAGCCCCCCACACACACACAGCCCCCCACACACACACAGCCCCCACACAGGCCTGGAGAGGAAGAAGGTTGGGACTATAAACATGTGTGCCGTAAAACCTTCATCACCGCTACTCAGGACTACGATAAGCAACCTCTCGCTTTTATAGCACAACACTCTACCCTCTGTTGAACGGGAGGTGGGGGCCCATACTGTGTCCAGGGGGCCCATACTGTGTCCAGGGGGCCCATACTGTGTCCAGGGGGCCCATACTGTGTCCAGGGGGCCCATACTGTGTCCAGGGGGCCCATACTGTGTCCGGGGAGATGTGTAGTTGAGACGTGTCATGGGAAGTAGCCAACAGTAGCCCCACACCAACAGACAACGGCACCACCACACCAACAGACAACGGCACCACCACACCAACAGACAACGGCACCACCACACCAACAGACAACGGCACCACCACACCAAGAGACAACGGCACCACCACACCAACAGACAACGGCACCACCACACCAACAGACAACGGCACCACCACACCAACAGACAACGGCACCACCACACCAACAGACAACGGCACCACCACACCAACAGACAACGGCACCACCACACCAACAGACAACGGCACCACCACATCAAACGAACCAATTTACTTTAGAGTCGTCCCAAGCGCCAGCTTAAAAATAGAACGCTGGGTGGCAAGAGAGTACTTTCCATGGCCAAACAATACGTCTCATGTGAGAACACTACCTCAGCGGACTCCCGACCTTATGACCAGACAGTAATAGCATTATTTTCAACCTAGGTGACATGACAAAAAAAAAATGGGTAGACATCTTCTAAAAAAAAATTTTTCACCTTTTTTCAATTGTCCTGAATTTGACTTCCAAAAAATGGGAAAACTAAGACAGTTTTCTTGGCGATAAGCGTTTCTAAGGGAAGACAAGGGTATCACTGTCAAAGGGGGAGAGGGGAGGATGGTTAAAGAGAATTTCAGTGGGATATCTGGAGGATGCTTTCGGGAGGTCAACACCCTGATTAACGAGGCTGTTACTGCTGGCTGGAATTTGTAAAGTTTCTTCAAGACAGCCAAAGGTTTGTTGGGAATTTCTCTTTTGCATGAAGGGAGGGTGATGAAAAGTCGGGGATGCACTGGAAGAAAAACAGAATGCAGATGTAATATACACAGACTTTGCAAAAGCATTTGACAAATGCGATCATGGCGTAATAGCCCATAAAATACGTGCTAAAGGAATAACTGGGAAAGTGGGGAGATGGATCTTCAACTTCCTAACAAATCGAACACAAAGAGTAGTGGTCAACAGAGTTAAATCGGAGGCTGCCATAGTGAAGAGCTCTGTTCCACAAGGCACAGTACTCGCCCCCATCTTATTCCTTATCCTCATATCAGACATAAACAGATATATACACCACAGCACCGTATCATCCTTTGCGGATGATGCTAGGATCTGCATGAGGCTGTCATCTGCTGAGGACGCGGTTAACCTCCAAGAAGATATAAACAAAGTTTTCCAGTGGGCAACGGTAAACAATATGATGTTCAATGAGGACAAATTCCAACTACTCCGTTATGGGAAAACTGGAGGAGATAATAACTAGAACAGAGTATACTACTGACTCCGGCCATACAATAGAGCGGAAAAATAATGTAAGGGACCTGGGAGTAGTAATGTCTGAGGATCTCACTTTCAAGGATCACAACAGTGCCACGATCGCACGTGCAAAGAAAATGATAGGATGGATAATGAGAACTTTCAAAACGAGAGATGCCAAGCCCATGATGATCCTTTTCAAATCACTTGTTCTCTCTAGGCTGGAATACTGCTGTACATTAACATCTCCATTCAAAGCAGGTGAAATCGCAGATCTAGAGAGTGTACAGAGATCCTTTACTGCACGTATAAGTTCTGTCAAGCACCTTAACTACTGGGAACGCTTGGAAGCACTTGACTTGTACTCGTTGGAACGCAGGAGGGAGAGATGTATCATAATCTACACTTGGAAAATCTTGGAAGGAATGGTCCCAAATCTGCACACATAAATCACTCCCTACGAAAGTAAAAGACTGGGCAGGCGATGCAAAATGCCCCCAATAAAAAGTAGGGGCGCCATTGGTACGCTAAGGGAAAACACCATAAGTGTCCGGGGCCCAAAACTGTTTAACAGCCTCCCATCAAGCATTAGGGGAATTGCCAATAAACCCCTGGCTGCCTTCAAGAGAGAGCTGGACAGATACCTAAAGTCAGTGCCGGATCAGCCGGGCTGTGGCTCGTACGTTGGACTGCGTGCGGCCAGCAGTAACAGCCTGGTTGATCAGGCCCTGATCCATCGGGAGGCCTGGTCATGGACCGGGCCGCGGGGGCGTTGATCCCCGGAATAACCTCCAGGTAACGTCCAGGTAACCTCTGACACTCGTCGAGTTCTCTTAGCGTACTCATCGCGCCCCTGCTTTTATCGAAGGCATTATATGGTCTTCCAAGTCCCTTGTTTTCAAAGGGAGTAATGTCAGTGTGTAGGTTTGAGAACAGTCTCTCCAGGATTTTCCAGGAGTAAATTATAATGTACCTTTATCGCCTACGTTCTAAGGAATACGGTTACACTTTAAGAGATCCCAGTACTTCATATGGGTGATCAAATGTACAGTGGCAGTAAAATTATTCATTTTCTAACTCGGTAATCTCGCCTGCCTTGAAGGTGGCTGTTAGCATACAGCAGTATTCCAATCTAGAAGAAACAAGTAACTCACTGTCTCAGCATCTCTTATCTTCAAAGTTCGTTATGCATCCTAAAAGAAAGTGCCGGTTATCTAACCAATCATTTCCCTAGACACAGCAATATTATTGTGATCCTTAAGTGTGAGATATTCTGACATCATCACTCGCAAGTCTCACGGGACTTTCACTCTCGAGTTTGTTTTTATTTCCTACATTCTTTCCTAGCGGAGCAATCTAAACTTTTCCTCGTTGAACATTGTTGTCTTAGACCCACCGAACGAGTATTTGCAGCCGCCTGAAGACTGGCTGCGCCTCCGAGGGACACCACTCAGAGATTGTTGTGTCAAACATAGAATGTTACGGTGATGTGATTTGTTATTGTGTCACTGTAGCCACACACCCCCTCTGCCACACACGCCAGACCCCCTGTTGCCACACGCCAGACCCCAGTTGCCACACGCCAGACTTCCTTCTTGCCTCCTGTTTTCCCCCATCTCAAGTCTGGAAGCCTCGGTATATTTCTCTCAAACTCTACACACTATTGTATCTTCTATATTTTTTGTCTCCAGACCTGGAAACTCAGTCTTAAAGTTCCTTCAATGTTCTTGATAAGAGAATAAAAAAGGCACAATACCGTAAATGGAACAATACACTCAACCTGCACACAGAGAGGAGCTATAACGACGCTTCGGACCAAGACGGACCGAAACGTGGTCATAAGCTCTTTTCTCTCTATGCGCGGGATATTTGTGTATTGTTCTTGATATGTCTTCAGGCGCCGTATGGCGCACTCCCCCTAACGGGTTTAGCTTCCTCCGAGGGAGGGGGGGCTTGATGCTGGTGCCGTGGGGCGGGGATGGGGCACTTGATACCGAGAATTCAAACTACTGCTACTCCCTTACCTTGGATCAAATCCTGTCTCCCACTTACCTGGCGCTGTGTGACCCCTACGGATTTAGCGCTCTCCCATGGATGTAATAAAAATAATGGTAATATTATAATTATTATTATTACTAACTCTTTAGTGCTTTATAATTAGCACTGTATGAAAGTGCACGACGTCGAATATGGTAGTCGATCCTAGAGGTCGAGTCTGGGAGGGAGGTCCGCTCAGAGGGTCGAGCAGGGACCACCTGCCATAGATATCGCAGGTGGTGGTAGCCACTTGTCCGGTAAACACAATCTTATCGATACAGCCGTAGCTTTGGAACCTTAAGTGAGCTTTTGTGCCTTTGTAGTGTTGTGCCTTTGTGAGGTGAGGGTGTTGTTGTTGTTGCTTGGAGAGAGAGGTGGAGACTGGAGGAGGGATGGGGAGGTGGAGGCTGGAGGAGGGATGGGAAGGTGGAGGCTGGAGGAGGATGGGAAGGGAGGCTGGAGGAGGGATGGGAGGTGAAGGCTGGAGGAGGGATGGGAAGGTGGAGACTGGAGGAGGGATGGGAGGTGAAGGCTGGAGGAGGGATGGAAGGTGAAGGCTGGAGGAGGATGGGAGGTGAAGGCTGGAGGAGGATGGGGAGGTGGAGACTGGAGGAGGATGGGAGGTGGAAGCTGGAGGAGGAGGAAGGTGGAGCTGGAGGAGGATGGGAAGGTGGAGACTGGAGGAGAGGATGGGAGGTGAAGGCTGGAGGAGGGATGGGGAGGTGAAGGCTGGAGGAGGATGGGATGGTGGAGGCTGGAGGAGGATGGGATGGAGGAGGATGGGAAGGGGAGGCTGGAGGAGGATGGGAAGGTGAAGGCTGGAGGAGGGATGAGAAGGTGAAGGCTGGAGGAGGGATGAGAAGGTGGAGGCTGGAGGAGGGATGAGAAGGTGGAGGCTGGAGGAGGGATGAGAAGGTGGAGGCTGGAGGAGGGATGAGAAGGTGGAGGCTGGAGGAGGGATGAGAAGGTGGAGGCTGGAGGAGGGATGAGAAGGTGGAGGCTGGAGGAGGGATGGGAAGGTGGAGGCTGGAGGAGGGATGGGAAGGTGGAGGCTGGAGGAGGGATGGGAAGGTGTAGGCTGGAGGAGGGATGGGAAGGTGGAGACTGGAGGAGGGATGGGAAGGTGGAGACTGGAGGAGAGATGGGAAGGTGGAGACTGGAGGAGAGATGGGGAGGTGGAGGCTGGAGGAGGGATGGGAAGGTGGAGACTGGAGGAGGGATGGGGAGGTGAAGGCTGGAGGAGGATGGGGAGGTGAAGGCTGGAGGAGGATGGGAAGGTGGAGGCTGGAGGAGGGATGGGAAGGGAGGCTGGAGGAGGATGGAAGGGGAGGCTGGAGGAGGATGGAAGGTGAAGGCTGGAGGAGGGATGAGAAGGTGAAGGCTGGAGGAGGGATGAGAAGGTGAAGGCTGAGGAGGGTAGAAAGTGAGCTGGAGGAGGGATGAGAAGGTGGAGGCTGGAGGAGGGATGAGAAGGTGGAGGCTGGAGGAGGGATGGGGAGGTGAAGGCTGGAGGAGGGATGGGGAGGTGAAGGCTGGAGGAGGATGGGAGGTGAAGGCTGGAGGAGGATGGGAGGTGAAGGCTGGAGGAGGGATGGGAGGTGAAGGCTGGAGGAGGGATGGGAGGTGAAGGCTGGAGGGATGGGGAGGTGAAGGCTGGAGGAGGGATGGGAGGTGAAGGCTGGAGGAGGGATGGGGAGGTGAAGGCTGGAGGAGGGATGGGGAGGTGAAGGCTGGAGGAGGGATGGGGAGGTGAAGGCTGGAGGAGGGATGGGGAGGTGAAGGCTGGAGGAGGGATGGGGAGGTGAAGGCTGGAGGAGGGATGGGGAGGTGAAGGCTGGAGGAGGGATGGGGAGGTGAAGGCTGGAGGAGGGATGGGAAGGTGGAGGCTGGAGGAGGGATGGGAAGGGGGAGGCTGGAGGAGGGATGGGAAGGTGGAGGCTGGAGGAGGGATGGGGAGGTGAAGGCTGGAGGAGGGATGGGAAGGTGGAGGCTGAAGGAGGGATGGGAAGGTGGAGGCTGGAGGAGGGATGGGAAGGTGAAGGCTGGAGGAGGGATGGGAAGGTGGAGGCTGGAGGAGGGATGGGGAGGTGAAGGTGGAGAGAGGGCGAGGTGATGGAGGGAGTATGCAGCACCAGTATGGAACCCACACCTGGTCAAGTACGTCAAGAAATTGGAGAAACTGCAAAAGTTTGCAATAAGACTAGTCCCGGAGCTAAGAGGTATGTCCTTTGAGGAAAATTTAAGGGAACTCAACCTGACGACAATGGAGGACAGGAGGGATGGGGTGGACATGATCATGATGTATGTAATACTGAGAGGAATTGACAAGGTCAACAGGGCCAGAATGTTTCAAGAGAGGGGACACAGTAACAAATGGAAGTTGAAAACTTAGGTGAATCACAGGGATGTTGGGAAGTATTTCTTCATCCTTAGAGTTATCAGGGAGTGGAATAATATATAGAGTGAAGTAGTAGAGACAGGATCTATACATAGCTTTATGAAGTGGTACGAAAAACATCATGGA
>NC_091333.1:9101467-9103967 GCF_038502225.1 Cherax quadricarinatus | reverse complement strand
CACTGTGCGTGCCTACACGTGCATGTACATACGCCATCTACCCTACGTGCATGAATACTGGGCTCGCCCCTGCCGGCAGATTATCCAAACACTGATAAAAGATTGTGTCGGGAGAGGTTTCAGAATATACACACACGCATACGTGTACTAGAACGTGCGTACAGACGCACGTGCGTACACAGCGTGTAGCAGAGCGTACTTTGTAAACAAGAGAGGTGGAGGGTCGGCGGGCTCACCAATGGACTCCTTTGATTTACCTTTATCTTTGAAGAGTTTCGAGAGTTTATCTACGCTCTGATCCCGGCCATGGGCCAGGCTCGTCTGGTGTTTGCCTGGTCATCCAGGTTGTTGCTGCTGGTGGCCCGCTGCCCCACATATCCATCATAGCCTGGCTGATCTGGCACTCTGTAAACTTACTCTTCCCCAGACCAAGCGACTCAGCACAAACAACTACGAGTGAGTTGATGGGTAGAGATGGAGGGTTGAGGGTAGAAAGAGTTAAAGGAAGAGGGAGGAGTTGCTAAGCCCACCTATCACATCTGCGAAGCCTACTCACAAGACTATATTACCATTATACGCATCTGTAGTCCTTCTGTAGTGTTCCTCCATTGTGATGAATGGTTTGAAAAACCGACAAGTTGAAGATTGAGACACTTATGCAGCATATGGGAATCTTACGTTTATCAGGCGTTGTAGCTGGAATGTTGACTTCACAATGAGTGGATCCCTTTTAATACCCCGTCAAACTGGGCATCAAGAAAGCACTAATAACCTTGCCTAATACCACTACCATACTTGCTGTCCCAAGCATAAACTCGTTCAGCCCGTGACCATACCTTCAATGTTCAATTATAATTTTAATGCTACTATCCCAGTGGCTAAAAATATTTCAAACCACACACACGCAATATACACCTGCATAAAAAAATTCTGTCAGCATTCTCCGTTTGCATGTGAAGCAGGAATACTGATGTGGTGGTGGACTAGTGTGCCCTGTGCATGTATGGCATTCAATACCGACAAGATAAATAATTAGACACTTGTGCAACGTCTGGGTATCTTTATTGTAGACGTTTCGCCATCCAGTGGCTTATCAATACAAATTCAAGAACGTAATTGGTAGACAGTTGAACTATATACAGAAGTTGAAATTAGTCCTTCAGCCTTGACTTAGGGATTGATTTCATCTTTTGTGTCTAGTTTTGTCTTCCAGTTGTCATGACAATAGCAATAATAATAATAATAATAATAATAATAATAATAAATAATAATAATAATAAATTAATTAAAGAACACCTTGATAATGGGAGGTAATCAGGATGTATATGAAGGAGTGGGTAGCTCGAATTCCCTGGATCAAGAGCCTTCGAAGAGAAGTTTGCAAAGCCAGATCAACCGGGCTGCGATGGGTATGTGGGTCAGCGGGCCTCCAGCATCAACAGCCTGGCTGACCAGGCTAGCACCAGACGAGCCTGGCCCGTGGCCGGGCTCCGGGAGTTGAAAGACTCGAAATTCAAAGGTATATTAAATGTATGTATACCTGGATCATACCTATATATGACTCCCACCCGCGAGGAGAGCGTAGAAGCCATGTCGTGAGGGGCAACACTACACCTGGCCCGATGCCGGGCTCTGAAAACTAAAAAAAACTCTCGGAACTCGAAGGTATATATCAAAGGTATACCCTAAACAAGAAGAGCAGATCTAAGCTCCTCGGTAGTCTTGACTGACATCAAGAATAGCAGTTATAACACGAGGACAATAATAGTGCATGAACACGCTGCTGGGAGTGCATTACTAGGGCCCCAGGTTGCTGATGGTACATTACTAGCGGCCCCAGGTACACGGACCAACAGATGGTGCAACAAGATGTTACTGGGTGCGCACGCGACCACGCAACCACAATTTAATGAGAATGACAGCAACAGAAGACAGGGCAAGACTTCGTATATACCAGACACTATCCACACACACACACACACACACACACACACACACACACACACACACACAATATGAACAGAAAAATGAGGAACACTGCAGTAGACTTATCAGCCCATGCTAGGCAGTTAGGTAAGACAAACATGCAACAGTTAGGTATCTTTATTTCGAAACGTTTCGCCTACACAGTAGGCTTCTTCAGTTGAGGGACTGACCACCTCAAAACTTTAAGGGTGATGGACTGATTACATTGTCTTCAAGTCTCTTCTGCTTCTATCAACTTTTCTGTACTCGACTGAAGAAGCCTACTGTGTAGGCGAAACGTTTCGAAATAAAGATACCTAACTGTTGCATGTGTGTCTTACCTAACATCCTGTCGGTATTTTATACCATTTTAATGTTCCATGCTAGGCAGGTCGAACTCAGACCCGACCAGCTTACATTTGAAGCTACTCAAGTTCTCGCTTCACTGACGCTACCTGGGAAATTATTCCACTCATCTACAACTCTATTGCCAAACCAGTACTTCACTACGTCCTCTCTAAATGTAAATCTGCCC
>NC_091333.1:9093967-9096467 GCF_038502225.1 Cherax quadricarinatus | reverse complement strand
CGCACACTGTGGCTGAGGGACTGATTACCTCTAACTACTACTGATCTTCAACCATTCTTTTCTGTACTGGACTGAGGAAGCCACTGTGTAGCGTAACGTTTCCACAGAGATACCCACGTGTAGCACAAGCGTCTAATTTATCCACCTGTTTGTTCTCTGAACCAATTATCTACATGACTGTATACTCTCTCCACGTCGTAACTTGTGCACCCAGTGGAAGAATGAACTTTTAAAACTGCACGCATCCTGAAGAAGTATTAACTTGCGAAATCGAAATGACAATTATAAACACTGCTAGTTGTAGCCCTGGATTTGAACCCCCCGTTCAGAGAGTTGTATCCCTCAAAGTGGAAATATAAACACATAAGCAGTATAATGTGATCCTTTGTGCAAAAATGGTATATAATACTGACAAGATGAAATTAAGACATGTGCAACATCTGGGTATCTTTACTGTAGACGTTTCGCCATCCACTGGATGGCGAAACGTCTACAATAAAGATACCCAGATGTTGCACATGTGTCTTAATTTCACAATGTGATCCTTTATTGACAACGTTTCTCCCACACAGTGGGCTTTATCAAGTCACAAAGGTTGATCTGTTAAAACCCACTGTGTGGGCGAAACGTTGTCAATAAAGTATCACATTATACTGCTTATGTATTTGCTTATAGTGTTTGCTTACGTGTCTTTCTAAACCAACTTGTCGGTATTTATTACCAAGGTTTATACCATTTATATTTCCATTGTGTCGGTATTTTATACCATATATTTCCATCCCTGGAAGTGACAGACTATGCAACAACCTTGATGCAGGGTTTAATTAACACGATCTACTGATGAATATTAATCAGCACTACATTGACAAGATTATCTCTAGAAGAGTCTTGTGGGGAAAACACAAAATGCTTTAAATACTGAGCCATTATTTAAATTTTCTATTTATTGTATCTGCCGAATAATAAGCATATGGAAACAGAAAATGGCCAGGGTTTTTAAAGCTGGCTAAATTTCGGAGCCTCGAAATCGCGAAGAGAAGCTACTGCCAGCATCCAGTCACACCCAAAACTATTGGCAAAGATTTTAAATTGTCGTCCCTGGAGTGCGGGCAACACCTGCAAAATATTACAGAGACTGGTTCAGAATTCATACACCGAGATGATTCTGAGACGATTCCTAACGAGGCCTGAAGAGACGACGATACTACCACAACTGCTGCTACTACCATAACTACTACTGTTAGGTAAGACACGTATGCAACAGTTAGGTATCTTTATTTCGAAACGTTTCGCCTACACAGTAGGCTTCTTCAGTCGAATACAGAAAAGTTGATAGAAGCAGAAGATACTTGAAGACGATGTAATCAGTCCATCACCCTTGAAGTTTTGAGGTGGTCAGTCCCTCAGTCTGGAGAAGAGTATTGTTCCATAGTCTGAAACAATATGAGTGAAGAGCCTACTGTGTAGGCGAAACGTTTCGAAATAAAGATACCTAACTGTTGCATGTGTGTCTTACCTAACAACCTGTCGGTATTTTATACCATTTTAATGTTCATAACTACTACTGTTACTATTACCACAATTACTGTTACTACTACCACAACTGCTGTTACTACCACCACAACTACTGCTAATTCCATAAGGGTCATACATTGGCTGGGAAATGGGAGGTAATCAGGTTTGATGGGAAGAAAGGGATGGTAGGTAAAAACCCTCTAATGACGACCCCTTTAATAGCAACAAGGTACATTGTCCTTGAAGAGTAAAGAGGGTCAGTGTGTGGACTGACTGCCATTAATTCATTGTACGACTGCCAAAAATATGCCAAGAAATAGGGGGCCAAATTAAACCTCCCTTTCCTTGTTCTCTCCCCTCCTTCCTCTCGCTCCCTTCCCCCGCTCTCTCCCTTAGCATTCACCATCAACACCGCACTTTCCTGCCGTAATTAACCACGACTCCTCTTCAAACTTCCTGATCAACCAGGCTGTGTCTACATTTAACCGCAAGAAGCAAAGGGTCTGGCTGATGAGCGGGTCAACCACGAGACCAGGTCACAGACCTGATCCCGATGGCGGTGACCCATGCAACTATTTAATGTTAGGTATTGTATACCATTTTGATGTTCAACTATTTAATGGTAGGTAAGACACACAGGCAACAGTTAGGCAACTTTATTCTGAAACGTTTCGCCTACACAGTAGGCTTCTTCAGCCGAATACAGAAAGTAGGCAGGAACAGTAGAGATGTGAAGACGATGTAATCAGTCCATCACCCTTGAAGTCGTAGAATTTGAGGTTGTCAGTCCCTCAGCCTGGAGAAGTTCAGTTCCATAGTCAGGAACTATCCTGACTGTGTCTTACCTACCAACCTGTCGGTATTGTATACCATTTTATATATATATATATATATATATATATATATATATATATATATATATATATATTTATATATATATATATATATATATATATATATATATTTATATATATATATATATATA
>NC_091333.1:9088967-9091467 GCF_038502225.1 Cherax quadricarinatus | reverse complement strand
GAAGTCTAAACCCATAAAAGGGGTCATGCAGCGCCTGGGTAATCAGGTGCGATCTGAAACCAGGAGGGCAGCGCCAATTCCTTATAGCCTCACACCCTTGTATATCCCCTACCCTTTCAAATCCCTACATTACACCCATAATACCTGCCCAAAACACCCAACAATCTCACAGCTGAACACAAAAGTTCCCCCATACCTCGGCGAAATTCAGACATATGTGCAACATCTGGTTATTTTTATTTTAGACGTTTCGCCATCCAGTGGTTTTATCAAAGTTCATGATTGGAAGACAATAGAACTATATACAAAAGAGGAGATAATCAGTCCCTCAACTGGGAGCTGTTGAATAACACCGTAGTCAGAGTCAGGAGCACATGCAAGGCGGCTGGCATTCCCCATACTTTCATCTGTGTCCTCTCCACCCAAGCTAAAATCCCATATCCCAACTTTAGTAACTCTTCACCGGAGAGGGAATGAAACTTTTCAGACAATGAATCCCAATAAAGTGCGAGTGAAGAGGAAAAAAAGATGCGGCGGGTGGAGCGAGTTAGTGGTGTATTATGGAGGTGAAAAACAACTTTGACCATTAACTGCGGAAACTGAGACAAATATCCCTCATCATTCATAGTGCAGTGACATCTTAGCCACACCACTAAAAAGGAATCATCGAGGAAAGAAGGAACGTAAGGAGAGAGGGGCAGAGAAAGGAAACGGGGGCAGAGAGAGGAAACGGGGGCAGAGAGAGGAAACGGGGGCAGAGAGAGGAAACGGGGGCAGAGAGAGGAAACGGGGGCAGAGAGAGGAAACGGGGGCAGAGAGAGGAAACGGGGGCAGAGAGGGGAAACGGGGGCAGAGAGAGGAAACGGGGGCAGAGAGAGGAAACGGAGGAGAGAGGGTGGGTTAGAGGGGCTGAGAGAAAGGGGACTGAAAAACAGACATTATATGGTAAGACACATATGCAACAGTTAGGTATCTTTATTTCGAAACGTTTCGAAATAAAGATACCTAACTGTTGCATATGTGTCTTACCTAAACAAGCTGTCGGTATTTTATACCATTTTATTGTTCAGACATTATATGAATATAAGAATGGAGGAACACTGTAGCAGGCCTACTGGCCTATACATGACAGGTCCCGTAAATAACAAAAAGGCACAATACCGTGACTGGAACGATACACAAATAACCCGCACATAAGAGAGAGAAGCTTACGACGACGTTTCGGTCCGACTTGGACCATTGACAGTCACATTGACAAATTCACAGTGTGACTTTGTCAATGGTCCAAGTCGGACCGAAACGTCATCGTAAGCTTCTCTCTTTTATGTGCGGGTTATTTGTGTACAGGTCCCGTGCCCAATGCTACCAAAGAATCTGCCTCACTTATGCAACATACGGGAATGTAAAGTAAAAGGACACAAGCGCAACTAATGTGACATTTTATTGTGGCAACGTTTCGCTCTCCAGGAGCTTTATCAAGCCATTACCTGGAGACCGAAACGTTGCCACAATAAAATGTCATTAGTTGCACTTGTGTCCTTTTACTTTACATATTGTCGGTAATTCTACCAACTTTATTACAACATACGGGAATCTTTATTGAAGAAAAGTTTCGCCACAGTGGCTTCATCAGTCCAATACAAAGCACAAAGATGTAAGGAGAGGAGGAGTTTGAGGTAATCAGTCCCTCGACCTGGAGTCGATGTGTTCAGTCCGTCAATCTTCCTACAAGATGGATGGTCTGAACAACAGCTCAGTTCTGGTCTCCATATTACAGAATGGATATAAATTCGTTAGAAAACATTCCGCGAAAAATGACAAAATTAATTCACAACATTAGAAATCTTCCGTATGAAGAAAGATTGAAGACCCTTAAATCACATTCACTTGTTGTTAGGTAAGACACATATGCAACAGTTGGGTATCTTTATTTCGAAACGTTTCGCCTACACAGTAGGCTTCTTCAGTCGAGTACAGAAGAAGATTGATGGACTGAACACATCGACTCCAGGTTGAGGGACTGATTACCTCATTCTCCTCCTCTCCTTACACCTTCCTCTTTGTATTGGACTGATGAAGCCACTGTGTGGCGAAACGTTTCCTGAATAAAGATTCCCATATGCTGCATAAGTGTCTCAATCTTCAACGAGTACAGAAAAGTTGATAGAAGCAGAAGATACTTGAAGACGATGTAATCAGTCCATCACCCTTAAAGTTTTGAGGTGGTCAGTCCCTCAGTCTGGAGAAGAGCATTGTTCCAAAGTCTGAAACAAAACTGTTGCATATGTGTCTTACCTAACAATCTGTCGGTATTTTATACCATTTTAATGTACATTCACTTGTAAGACGAAGAATGAGGGAGACATGATCGAAGTGTACAAGTGGAAGATGGGTATTAATAAAGGGGATATAAATAATGATCATTAGTAGGGATATAAATAATGTCTTGAGGATATCCCTCTAAGAGAGAACCCGCAATAATGGATTCAAATTAGATAAG
>NC_091333.1:9041467-9083967 GCF_038502225.1 Cherax quadricarinatus | reverse complement strand
ACAATACAGAAAGGTTGGTAGGTAAGACACAGACAACAGTTAAGCAACTTTATTCTGAAACGTTTCGCCTACTTCTTGTACTCGACTGAAGAAGCCTACTGTGTAAGCGAAACGTTTCGGAATAAAGCTGCTTCAATGTTGTCTGTGTGTCTTACCTACCAACCCACACAACTACTAAGCTGACTCAAGTTGATTGGGAAAACTGCTAGATTCAATAGAACAACCCATCCCTTAGTTAAATCCTAGAAAGATTCGAACAAAAAAAACAGCACTGTTGTGGACTGATTACGTCGTCTTCACATACCTACTATTCCCGTTGCCTCTATTCGACTGAAAAAGCCTACTGTGTAGGCGAAACTTTCCGAAATATAGATACCTAACTGTTGAACACGCGTCTTACTTAACGCTAAAGAGTCAAAGTTTCTCATTTAAACCCGTTCCATAAAACTAACTAACTGTTTGTTAAACTGGGGACGATCGCCCGGTCTCTGACACCATGGCGCTATCTTTTACGCGTTACCACCCAGGACCAGAGTTACTGCAGAATACAGTCGAGAACATACACGAGCTCATGCAATGTTAAAACAAGCAACATGATGACTGAGATGTCCTATAAACACAGCATGAACTAGATCAAGGATCCACAAACATACAGCGTACCCTTCCCCTCCAAGGTTCATGAATGCCCCAACCATCAGAGGTTCATCACTTGCGTTCCCCCTCCCCCATCCTCCAAGATTCATCACTCGCGCGCTCTCCCTCAAGGATCATCACATCTCTCCACCCCCATGATGCATTACACAGCACAATGCAGGTGTATCCAATTTTGTTAAAAGTCCTGCCCTATTATTCACTATTCAGGGAGATATTACTCTCATATTAAATGTGAAATTTTAACTTGTTCTTTTGCACGCTGGTAGGATTGTTAATTCTGTCTGGTGAACACTTATGATGACAGGTAAATCTAACAAACTTCTAGTTACGTGAAGTATACGTGTAACTTTGCTTTTTCACGAGCCTAACTGTTCCTATTCATGGAATATTTGCTTTCGAACTTAAGAGTCCTAGTCTGAGACCGAGCTGTGGGGAAGACGAGGTCCAGGACCACTAATATAACTAGAGACTTTTAGGATACCAGAAGAAAGTGGTCGAAGATGAAACATTCGACAACACACACAACGACAACGACAACACACACAACGACAACACACACAACGACAACACACACAACGACAACACAATCATTACAGCATATCTCCTGCGCTCTCGACGCGATGCCCTCAAAAACCTCCACGAAATACGAGGTCATTCTTTACTGCTGCAAGAGACCTTGTATGTAGTCAATCAAAGTGTGGGAGAGGGAGGGAGGGATTATAGTGACCCCCACCTCCAACCCGACTCGCTCCTCCCCATCTGAAGAGGACGACCTTGAAGCACTTCTCCTGCCGTGGGTCCACCGCCTCGGAAAGACATCCTCAGCAATTTTTCACCACTTCCTCTTTTTTTTTTTTAAAGAATCTTGAAATACAGGTTCGGTAATGGCTTCCTGTGTAGCGTTCTTGATCAAAGAGAAGAAGATAGCAATGTTGTGAAGAGTATTACTCGCCTCTGCAACACGGCTCTGATGAATACACGTGCAACACAAGGGTATCTTTATTGCCAAAACGTTCCGTGATACACCTTTGTCCTTGGAAGAAGTGATAAGGACAATTCTAGACGAGTACAAGCGAGGTCATTTTTTTCCACAAAAGGCCTCCATTATCCTTCTCTACATTTCAGGCAGAAACTGATTTGCGTCATAGGACTCTTAATAAAGGAAGGCCATCAAATTTTCTTTGATCTTATCAGCTTCTTCCGTTCCGTGAACTGATTTCGCCTTGTATCCTGTACATGTTGCGAGATTTTCTTCTCTTTCTCGTATCTAAGCAGTTGGAATTTGTCACAGTTGATCGTGTCTTCCGTTACTCAATGGGAAAGACCGTGGTGATGCACGACTGCAATCTGTGTGTCCCTAAGGACAAAAAAGAAAAAAGGAGATGGACGGGGGGAAGAGAGAGAAAGTTAGAATCACCACTACTTCTCCAGTGCTCTTCAAAGACGTGAGGACCGACCAACCATCTGAGCCCACCTACTGATGTCTCCTGGTAAGACACCCATGAACAGCAGGGAATAAAAAAACATGTTTCCTGAGCTCGAGGGTCTCGGGAAAAGGCTGACAGGGAGCGCTACCCCAAGTTCAAAAGCCATTGGCGTGGCAGGAACAATCAGTCAACATTATAACCTGGAACCTCTTGTGTATTAAGTCCACAGTGCCCATGAGGAACTATAGCACCCCTTAATGGAAGACCCACACCACCCCTTAAAGACCCAAAACACCCCTAAACACCACAATCCTCCCTTCCTGAAGAGTTTCTAAAATAGGAACACTAATCACCAGCGACCTCCTTCAAGGAAATATCCACAGTATCCCCATGAAGATAACAGCCCCAAAAATTTCAACGCCAATATAATCCAAATTATGAAAAATTAGACATGTGCAACATCTGGGTATCTTTATTGTAGACGTTTCGCCATCCAGTGGCTTTATCAATACAAATTCAAGGATATAATTGAAAGACACAAGAACTATACAGAAAAGATAAGGTAATCAGTCCCTCAGCCTTGGCGTTGGTGTGAAGATGCCAACAAAACTTGTGTAAAAGCAGACAGAATGCAGTTTATTAAGTTTTATTAAAAGGAGTGTTTAACCTGCACAACGGTTTTTTTTTCTTCAGGTCAATAAAGAGGTTAGGTTAGGTTGGCCAGGAAACAGGACAAGAGTTTCCTGACGAGGGTCTGAGCCATGCGATGACCCGCAGGAGAAAGCAGCAGCCTGGCCATGAGGTGCAGCAGTAGAAATGTTAAATCGGATGGTTGGCTACGACTCTTTATACTTTGCTCGACTGTACTGCCAGAGGCTTGACTAATTAAAAACCTCCATTGTTCTGAACAATGGGATTGGAAATTGTGATGAGAGGAAGATTCTAAACACACACTTGAATATGTCAACTTTAATGGCTAGTTCGTCCTCTGTCCAGTTTATCAAAGTGTTGTGCCAGTTACAATGTGTAATACAAAAGTGAGTCAAATGATCTGTTTTGGAGGTACATTTGTGTTTACCAGTGTTCACAGGTTCGTCATGGACTCTCGAGACATACTCGTACATTACTACCTCCACAAGGAATTTCATACATCCCGGAACTTTCT
This sequence comes from Cherax quadricarinatus, assembly GCF_038502225.1. Taxonomy (NCBI): domain Eukaryota; kingdom Metazoa; phylum Arthropoda; class Malacostraca; order Decapoda; family Parastacidae; genus Cherax; species Cherax quadricarinatus. The sequence continues at coordinate 9,080,721 of NC_091333.1, read as the reverse complement.
TCTTGATTGTTCGTAGTATTTCTGATGCCCTGGGAGTTCCAGTATAGCGGACTGAGTGAAGAACTTGCAACACTCAAAGAAAGTTTTCAATTTGCCGAGCCTCTGGCAATACAGTCACTGTGGAAGGCTTATCGTCTTAGCCAACCATCAAATATTTTCCTCCTCACAGCCACACCTGACTTTCTTCCAACCCCCTGCATATTATCCTGTTCCCAGGTATCTACCGACACTATCTGTAATGCGATCGAACGATGACCAGAGCCCTGGTAAGTACGGGAAGGAAGGATGGGCAAGGAGGAGGTTGACAATATAAGTGACCCAGCCACTTCTGATTTGTACTTGATAATGTTTGTGTAAAGTTTACATTTTACGTGTATACGTGTATTATTTATATATAATATAAAAGGATGTACCTCGACAACATTATTCATATTATGAAGGTAATGGGTAATACCTGTACAATAAACACAGGCAGTTAAAATAAAGGAGGAGCAGCAAAACCAGCAAAATCAGCAGCAGTATTACCATGGTACCCAAAAAGCAAAGAATTTTAAGAAACTCAAAAAAGTCTCTCTCTGCCTCTTCTCTTCCCCTTCCTTCTCTTCCTCCTCCAAGTGTGACCCAGATCCTCCGTGAGGGCCACGACTTAGCAATGCAAGAGGGGTCGAGGTCTTCACGAGTCCCAGTCGTCTAAGAGAGGGACGCTCCACCTCCTCCAAGGTCACCAACTCGCCTTGAGAGCACATTATTACTGCATCTTCTCTCACTATTCACATTCATCTTTACTGCTGCTCAAGCATCATACCATGGCAGACTTGTGTGCATTTTACTCCCATTTTCATTTATGTCACTCAGACTACGCTGACACATCCTAAATCAACACAACAAGACTGAAAGGCTTCACAAACGTCAATAACACCACACAATTCCTGGAAGACAGAGACAAACAATGGATTTCTCCGACTCCTGTTTCTTCCTCAGAAGACATGAGAGTACACAAGACAGAACAGAGCAGAGGACTAATCCATAGAGGCTATCTGCTGAGAAGAGCTATCTCCATCTATCTAGATTAAGGACTATCGTGAATTCTAGGGTGCGCGAGTCAAGGGCATTAAACAGCCATACCCAATTCATCCAAAACTTGCACGTACAAGAGGAACCTTATGACGACGTTTCGTTCACCCTTGGAGCATTGTCAAGTCACAACTGGGATGAGAAAGGTAGAGAAGGGGAGAAGACTATACGGAAGGAGTGGCATAGGCAGTAGTCGTAGTGACAGCGGCGGTGGCGGACGTAGAATGAGCGGCAGTACAAAAAAAATTACCTTACTGAGAACGGGAAATACACAAGTAATACATAAATATACAGGACACATTTACACAAGCGCAATGTATCACGAAGTGGAAAATACAACGAAACGTAGACACAGTACGATGTATCATGATGTATCACCATGCTGGAGAGTAACTGAAAGGAACAGTTGTCAGGGATTCTTTTACCGAGGCAGGACACGCATTATGGATCAGTGTCTAAGCTGGACTCTGCGCGCCCAGCACCAACAGTCTGTTGAAAATTGCATTTATCTGTATGTAACTCATTATGTACATAACAGTAAATGTTAACAAAGATAATTATTATTTATCAGAGTTACAGACAAGTAGGAATTTGGGACACCTAGGTCGCAAAAATGTCCCCCGTCGATACCTACCACTGTCATATCCACAAGTTGCTCTGGACCTATTAATTACAAATGAAATGTACATCACCAGGAATTCTGGTAAATGTATAAATTTGTGGACTATATTAAAATTAATAAATGATATATATATATATATATATATATATAATATATATATATATATATATATATATATATATATATATATATATATATATATATATATATATATATATATATATATATATATATATATATATATATATATATATATATATATATTATATGCATGCAAAGCAACCACTCTGAAAGAATAGAGAAATTCCAAGCGCTTTCGTGACTACTCACATTATCAAGGAACTATATATATATATATATATATATATATATATATATATATATATATATATATATATATATATATATATAAATTAGTTCCTTGATAATGTGAGTAGTCACGAAAGCGCTTGGAATTTCTCTATTCTTTCAGAGTGGTTGTTTTGCATGCATATATATATATATATAATATATATATATATATATATATATATATATATATATATATATATATATATATATATATATATATATATATATATATATAATATACACACATTTATATAACAGAAGGAGAATATATCTTAATCATAACACTCATCAATTTGACTGGAGATTGTGTGTCATGTACAGGACCCCCCCCCCCCACCTTTTGCCTACATTTATGAAAAATTTACTGGCCAGAATTTAAACATAAATTAGACAGCTTATCTGAGGTTCCTGGAGTTGTCCTGTCCTGTCGCCTGATACTCAAATTATACAGGAATGCACATCCAACAATTTCGCCTCCTATTTGAGAGGTGTCAACCCAATTTTAACCTCTAGAGCACGAAAATTCTTCCCATTACACTAACGTTGTATCAAATTCAAAATAACAATGGCGACTGTCCTTCTGCGCAGGTGCAGAAAATTTCCCATTTTTTTATGACAAATATTATTAAATACAGTATGGCCATCTATTTGCATATAACTACTGTATTTCTGGAAAATATGTACAGTATTTTCCACAGTCTGATTACTCAGGCTGTTAACGGGAAAGGGGGCAGTGACCCCGCCCCCAGAACCGTGTACGTGTGAATTAAGGGAATACTTGTTTGATCCGTGGAAACAACGCAGAAAGGCACGTCAGTGGACCACGTGCAGCTGTACCACGTGAACCACCACCACCACGTGCAGCTGTACCAGATGGAGGAAGAACCTTAAGAATGAAGGAGAGAACCTTATGAAAGAAGGAGAGAACCTTATGAAAGAAGGAGAGAACCTTATGAAAGAAGGAGAGAACCTTATGAAAGAAGGAGAGAACCTTATGAAAGAAGGAGAGAACCTTATGAAAGAAGGAGAGAACCTTATGAAAGAAGGAGAGAACCTTATGAAAGAAGGAGAGAACCTTATGAAAGAAGGAGAGAACCTTATGAAAGAAGGAGAGAACCTTATGAAAGAAGGAGAGAACCTTATGAAAGAAGGAGAGAACCTTATGAAAGAAGGAGAGAACCTTATGAAAGAAGGAGAGAACCTTATGAAAGAAGGAGAGAACCTTATGAAAGAAGGAGAGAACCTTATGAAAGAAGGAGAGAACCTTATGAAAGAAGGAGAGAACCTTATGAAAGAAGGAGAGAACCTTATGAAAGAAGGAGAGAACCTTATGAAAGAAGGAGAGAACCTTAAAGAAGGAGAGAACCTTAAAGAAGGAGAGAACCTTGAAGGAGAGAACCTTAAAGAAGGAGAGAACCTTAAAGAAGGAGAGAACCTTGAAAGACAGCCATAAGTCATCAATATGACATGAAGTTGCTAAACAAGACATATCAAGTTGCAACACCTGGGTTACTTTTGTTTACCAAGACGTCACTTCGACGCACGACTGAAGACGTCAGCTCTGCAAGCGAAACGTTCCGGCATTAAAGACACCCAAGTGTTGCACTTGCGTCTAGCTCATCAACATGCGCGAGTTGCACACAGGTCACGCTCCCTTACACTCCAAAATTTGCATAAGCGACCCTAGATGAGAGAATAGCGGGGCGGTAAATTCTGAGGGGTGACACCACAGGTCCGACTTATTAAATCTCCCTGAAAGTTCAACCACTCTGCCTTCTGTTTGAAATGTTACTGTTATACATCTGTAATTCCTGTTATACATCTGTAGATGAATAACAAAAGGGTGTGTATGGAAACGATACACGAAGGTGAGTTACGGTAACGTCTGTAATGCTTCAGTCTTACTGTTACAAGTTACGGTAACGTCTGTAATGCTTCAGTCTTACTGTTACAAGTTACGGTAACGTCTGTAATGCTTCAGTCTTACTGTTACAAGTTACGGTAACGTCTGTAATGCTTCAGTCTTACTGTTACAAGTTACGGTAACGTCTGTAATGCTTCAGTCTTACTGTTACAAGTTACGGTAACGTCTGTAATGCCTCAGTCTTACTGTTACAAGTTACGGTAACGTCTGTAATGCCTCAGTCTTACTGTTACAAGTTACGGTAACGTCTGTAATGCTTCAGTCTTACGGTTACAAGTTACGGTAACGTCTGTAATGCTTCAGTCTTACTGTTACAAGTTACGGTAACGTCTGTAATGCTTCAGTCTTACTGTTACAAGTTACGGTAACGTCTGTAATGCTTCAGTCTTACTGTTACAAGTTACGGTAACGTCTGTAATGCTTCAGTCTTACTGTTACAAGTTACGGTAACGTCTGTAATGCTTCAGTCTTACTGTTACAAGTTACGGTAAAGTCTGTAATGCTTCAGTCTTACTGTTACAAGTTACGGTAACGTCTGTAATGCTTCAGTCTTACTGTTACAAGTTACGGTAACGTCTGTAATGCTTCAGTCTTACTGTTACAAGTTACGGTAACGTCTGTAATGCTTCAGTCTTACGGTTACAAGTTACGGTAACGTCTGTAATGCCTCAGTCTTACTGTTACAAGTTACGGTAACGTCTGTAATGCTTCAGTCTTACTGTTACAAGTTACGGTAACGTCTGTAATGCCTCAGTCTTACTGTTACAAGTTACGGTAACGTCTGTAATGCTTCAGTCTTACGGTTACAAGTTACGGTAACGTCTGTAATGCTTCAGTCTTACTGTTACAAGTTACGGTAACGTCAGTAATGCTACAGTCTTACTGTTACAAGTTACGGTAACGTCTGTAATGCTTCAGTCTTACTGTTACAAGTTACGGTAACGTCTGTAATGCTTCAGTCTTACTGTTACAAGTTACGGTAACGTCTGTAATGCTTCAGTCTTACTGTTACAAGTTACGGTAACGTAACAGTAAGACTGAAGCATTACAGACGTTACCGTAACTTGTAACAGTAAGACTGAAGCATTACAGACAAGTTACGGTAACGTCTGTAATGCTTCAGTCTTACTGTTACAAGTTACGGTAACGTCACAGTAAGACTGTAGCATTACATACGTTACCGTAACTTGTAACAGTAAGACAGAAGCATTACAGACAAGTTACGGTAACGTCTGTAATGCTTCAGTCTTACGGTTACAAAGTGTAATGAACCGCAAGAAAATAATGGAATTATTTTACGCACATTTAAGAGTAAATATGACGTGAACAAAGAGGACAGAATCCAGATGTGTATTATAGAGGCGGGGGTCAGGGGTCAACACTACTCCCCGTCACCCCACAACTGAGTCCCTGCACTCGCCCATCAGTAAGGTGGTCAAAACGAAGGTCACATCACCACTGAGAACTGTGCTCACAGGTGATCCTCGACTGGTGATTATTAAGGTTCCCAGACCTTCCTGATGGCCATCTCTCTCGAGGATAAAGCCCCTCCCCCTCAGTACTAGAAGAGGGGATGGAGGAGAGGGAAGAGAGGGGTGGAGAGAGGGAAGAGAGGGGTGGAGAAGCGCTGAAAACCAGCAGGGGATGAAGAACCAAGAAACAGTTTTAATTAACATTATGATTATCATCACCTTTATCTTTGATGGGTTTCGAGAGTTCCGCTACTCCCGCAGGCCGGCCCTGAGCCAGGCTTGATCTGTACTCGCCTGGTTAATCAGGCTGTTACTGCTGGCGGCCCGAAACAATGTTCTCCACTCCCCATTAAAAGACTTTGTTTACATCATTCTGCAATTTCTCCTCGTCTTCTACCCAGGTGATTTTCATCCTTATTTTAGTCTCATTAGCAAATTATGATAGAAAACAGAGGCGGATGTTTTTGTGTCTTCTATGATGATAAGAAACAGTAAAGGTTCCAGAACAGTGCCCTGGGGCACTGAACGTTTTACTTTATTAATGCAATAAGAGCCATAAAGTTAAAAACTGCTGGTAGCGAGCTGGAGCGGACCGGGTTTGATCCGAGGAAATGATACCTTTACCGTCGATGTGCCTCTGAAAGGTTTCCAGCCCTTTCCTAATCCTGCAGCCAGAGCCCTGGGCCAGGCCCTAATTCCTTAGATCAAGAGCCCTTTACTGGCATCAAGATAACCCTCCCGTACCTTAAAATACAATGAAAAGAGTCAACACTGCAAGCGTCATGTTGAGCCAGAACCACCAACAATGAACAAGAACCACGAACACTGAGCCAGAACTAAAGTACCTGTTTTAAGTCTATCCCCCCCAAATGTAATTTCTTACATCTGATGAATATTACTGCAAATTTAGCAATGAGAAGAGAGGTGGCAGAGATCACCGTGAACACTGCCCCTGGCCACAACACCTGCATGACGAGGGGGAGGAGGGAGGAGCAGAGCACGAGCAGGAGGAGGAGAAGCACGAGAACAGAAACACGAGGAGGAGGAACACGAGGAGGAGGAACACGAACATGAGGAGCACCACCAGCACCACCACAAAAAAACGTTGGTCTCGCCTGAGGAGCGGAAGTGCTCCATCAGCGTCTGTCCTGGGTCAATGCTACCTGGAGTAGCAGTAATCAAAGCTACCTGAAACAGCAGCAACAGGGGTCAACGCTACCTGGAGCAGCAGCAGCAGCAACAGGGGTCAACGCTACCTGGAGCAGCAGCAGCAGCAACAGGGGTCAACGCTACCTGGAGCAGCAGCAGCAACAGGGGTCAACGCTACCTGGAGCAGCAGCAGCAACAGGGGTCAACGCTACCTGGAGCAGCAGCAGCAGCAGCAACAGGGGTCAACGCTACCTGGAGCAGCAGCAGCAGCAGCAACAGGGGTCAACGCTACCTGGAGCAGCAGCAACAGGGGTCAACGCTACCTGGAGCAGCAGCAACAGGGGTCAATGCTACCTGGAGCAGCAGCAACAGGGGTCAACGCTACCTGGAGCAGCAGCAACAGGGGTCAACGCTACCTGGAGCAGCAGCAACAGCAACAGGGGTCAACGCTACCTGGAGCAGCAGCAACAGGGGTCAACGCTACCTGGAGCAGCAGCAACAGGGGTCAACGCTACCTGGAGCAGCAGCAACAGGGGTCAACGCTACCTGGAGCAGCAGCAACAGGGGTCAACGCTACCTGGAGCAGCAGCAACAGGGGTCAACGCTACCTGGAGCAGCAGCAACAGGGGTCAACGCTACCTGGAGCAGCAGCAGCAGCAACAGGGGTCAACGCTACCTGGAGCAGCAGCAGCAGCAACAGGGGTCAACGCTACCTGGAGCAGCAGCAGCAGCAACAGGGGTCAACGCTACCTGGAGCAGCAGCAGCAGCAACAGGGGTCAACGCTACCTGGAGCAGCAGCAGCAACAGGGGTCAACGCTACCTGGAGCAGCAGCAGCAACAGGGGTCAACGCTACCTGGAGCAGCAGCAGCGACTGGGGTCAACGCTAGCTGGTGCAGCAGCAACAGGGGTCAACGCTACCTGCTGCAGCAGCAACAGGGGTCAACGCTACCTGGAGCAGCAGCAACAGGGGTCAACGCTACCTGGAGCAGCAGCAACAGGGGTCAACGCTACCTGGAGCAGCAGCACCAGGGGTCAACGCTACCTGGAGCAGCAGCAACAGGGGTCAACGCTACCTGGAGCAGCAGCAACAGGGGTCAACGCTACCTGGAGCAGCAGCAACAATGGTCAACGCTACCTGGAGCAGCAGCAACAGGGGTCAACGCTACCTGGAGCAGCAGCAACAGGGGTCAACGCTACCTGGAGCAGCAGCAACAGGGGTCAACGCTACCTGGAGGAGCAGCAACGGGGGTCAACGCTACCTGGAGCAGCAGCAACGGGGGTCAACGCTACCTGGAGGAGCAGCAGCAACAGGGGTCAACGCTACCTGGAGCAGCAGCAACAGGGGTCAACGCTACCTGGAGCAGCAACAGGGGTCAACGCTACCTGGAGCAGCAGCAACAGGGGTCAACGCTACCTGGAGCAGCAGCAACAGGGGTCAACGCTACCTGGAGCAGCAGCAACAGGAGTCAACGCTACCTGGAGCAGCAGCAAACAGAGGATCTTCTCAAATTGAAGAGTCCCCAACTGGCGTGTTTCCTGCCAGCATGGGAACGACCACAAAAAAACCTTTCTTCGTGTCGTCCTCCTGCTCCTCGCTCTTCGTCGTCTTCCCCTGGCCTTCCCCAGTAATCAGTTGAAATCGAGTGTGATTGTTAGTTACGGAAAAACCAGAATGAGTGTTTAGCGTGAACCCTGAGAGCCTCTCTACGTGCTGGCTACTTACGTTTGTTATAACCACACGTTCTAAGACAAAAATAGTTTTCTTCCATTTTCTGCTTCATCGTTTTAGTGGATTTCTGTCATTTTGGAGAGAGAATTTAGTGTAGCTGGGTCAGCAATCCGAACCAGCACACTAATAGTAAGGTACGAGGGTTTGTGTTAATGAAGGGGGAGGTGGAGCAACTAAGCATGAGTTAGACATATCTGGTATGTCTTCAACTGGTTTTGAGATATTGCCAGCTGTTTGTCACTAAGCGGGTCATGTGTAACGGGTCATTATGGGACTATAACACCCTCGCCAGTAACATCCTGCCTGACGAAGAACTACCAGCATCAGTAGCATTAAGAATAGCACCAGCAGCACCACCACCAATACCTCCACCACCACCCCTAACACCAGAGAAGCCACTGCGGTGTGTCCTTCCCCATCAAGTAAACTTGCGTTCACGCCTGTCACACATTTAGAGGGCTTTTCTACCTTACCAGTCAAGCCCCTGACCTAGCTTCCTTGTTGAGTGCCTCTTCAACCAAGCTGCTGCTATTAGCGGCCTGCTGACCCACATATCACAGCACAGTTGATCTGACACTTGCTGATCCAGCTGCCTCCCGAAGACATTTACACTTTTTCAGCAACACTTCAGACATCTGCTGGTAAGAAGGTTCAACAAGTCTTATATCACCACTGGAATTATTTTACCATTAACTATTCAATAAATTATGGTAGTGTGTAGATTTGGGACCTGGTCCTCCAGCATTTTTCAGGCCTACTTACCTAGGATCAACCTGGAGGGTGTTCCGGGGTATCAACGTCCCAGCGGCCCAATCTTTGACCAGGCCTCCCGGTGGATCAGGGCCTGATCAACCAGGCTGTTACTGCTGGTCGCACGTAGTCCAGCCCGGCTGATCTGTCCAGCTTGGAAGCAGCCAGGGGTCTACTGATAGTTACCCTTATACTTGGTGTATATTATCAGGTATCTCTCCTTCCATCTAAATAGTATATTCAAAAGTACTTTGAAGAGCTTCCAGTAGTTCAAGTATTTTAGTAACCTGCCGAGTGGTAAGCCATCATCTTACTATTTCCTCCATACATCTTCCTCTTCTTTCCTCTCAAGTACCCTTTCCTCCCCCTTCTGTCTTTTCTCTATTCCCATTCAAGAAGGAAGAAGAACGCAGAGATAAGGGAAGGAGGAAAAAGTGGTAGAGAAGAAGAGAAAGGAACCAGCTGACAATAAAAAGGGAGTTAGAAGAGAGAAAATGGTAAGAAACTAAGAAAACTTAACATTTCCAGAGCGCAGGAGCAACAGGACAATTCAAGGCTCCGTGCAATAAAATTATTTATGCGGTCAGGTATACGATCCTTCACACAAATCCATCCCCCACAAAGACGCAGTAAAATTTAATACAAATCCACCCCACAGTAATTACAATTCGCACAAAAACAGTAAAACAAATACAACCATACAAGATTAACATATTGTGACAGGTAGAGGGGAAAGATAACGAGGGGAGGACAAATTTGGAAGGGCTGAGGGAATAGGGAAGACGTAGGAAATGAGAAATATGACGATAGGTAAGGCTGAGTGGGAGATGATGAGAGGGGTAAAGGGAAGATGGTAGGGGAGTAGGAGAGAGAGAGGGAAGGAAGGAGAGCCTGAGAGGCAGGTAATGGAAGGGAAGGGAACAGAGGCGAGGGAGGATGGAAGGAAGATTCAGCAATGAATGGATGAAAGCGGGAACGAAACTCGCCAGTGTGCACCACGACTTATGAAACTCCCGGCATATTTGCTTCGTAATTAGCGCCAGTGTTTACAAATTCTTGGGAGATTAAACTGTGATCGCATTTTGGCAGCATCGTCTTGTAAACACTGCCCCCCATAATGGGCAACAACCAGTTATGTTGGACGCCTGGGGGAGAGGTCGAGGCTAGGGAAGACATTAAGATATACCTGTAATATAATATACATGGAATAATGAGGTACGAGAGATAAAAGATGCAAACCACAGGGGAAGTTAAATTACGGCTCCAGGCCTTTCGTGTTACAATCAACACATCAGGAGCTTGCAATGGTGCAGAAAGTAGGAAATCCAGGCGGATTAGTTCCCCTGAACCAATCTGCCTGGATTTCCTGCAACACTGCAGGAAATGAGACCAGGTAGGCTGAAAATAAAACGGTTGAAGGAGGGGTAGGATTAAAGGGGGGGGGGTCAAGTCAACTAGCTGCTACTGAGTCTACCTAGAGGGTGTTCCGGAGATCAAGGCCCCCCCTTGGCCCAGTCCTTGACTAGGCCTCCGGGTGGATCAGGGCCTGATCAACCAACTACAGAAGGAACACTCGTAGCACAATCCTGGCTGAGGACGGAGCCAGGAGACCCCCGTCCCCCCGACACTCCTCTCATATCTTCCACAAACACAACACTAAATCCTCAGACGAAATTGTTTTTTACCGGTAGTAGCAGCGTCGCCGCCGCCATCAGGAACAATCCATCAACCTCCTCCCTCCTTCCTTCCTTCCTTCCTCCTACCTTTATCCCAACACCACTGCTTGCCTATGACGGGGAAAGATAAAAAGGGAAGTTCTCTGTGAGAGGGAAGCTAAAAGAGGAGAACAGGAGTCGTAGGGAAGAACAGACAATAATCCAACAATAACAAGACTTCGGGGAAACAAATAGGGATCAGCGTGTATCAAGAATAATCTCATTTATATACAAAGGTACTAAGCCAGGAGAACACAGGGTCAGCAGAACACACAACAGACAAAGGTAAAACATAGGAGCAGCAGAACACAGGAAGGCAACATTACACAGGCAGAACACACAGGAGAACACAGAGGCAGAACATAGTGTGTCAGAAGCACTTAGAGACGCAGGAACATTTACTTAGGAAGATACCATCAATAACTCGGGATCCCTTTCAGAAGCGGAGGATATATTGAGAAGCAGCGAGCGACGCACAGGGAGCAGCGGGCACCCAGCCAACTCTCAAAAGGAGGGAGAAAGGGAGCGTGTGTTAAGGAGAGAGGGACACAGAGTGGCGGGAGAGAGGCACCGTTAGGATCAGCTCTGAGACCGGTACAATTCCTGATACACGTGAACATGTCAAAGGCAATAAAGAATTCAATGTATCCTTTGGGCAATTCACAGAAGGGGTCAGACAAGTGGCTGCCAGATTTGAACCCCAGAAAGTGCAGTCGTGAGATAGGTATCCAGCCATCTTCAACTCTGATACCTGGAGGATGCTCCCAGGGGGTAATGCCTCCACGGCCCAGTCCCAAACCAGGCCTGCTGAATCGAGACCGGACCAACCAGGCTATTACTGCTGGCAATACGTAGTAAAAGCTACGAACCACAGCCCAAAAGCGCAATACAACCCAGAAAAACAACATGAAGGCCTCAAATAAGGAAAAACCTATATACGGTCGATTTCAGGGATCACCATTTCTATATCGCTTCGCCAGAGGCGAACAAAATGAGATAATAGTAGAATTACCAACAAAATGTTAGGTAAATGGACACACGCAACTAATGTGCATTTTATTGTTGGAACGTATCGCTCTCCAGGAACTTAGTCAAAGCTCCTGGAGAGTAAAACTCTCCCACAGTCACATTAATTGTATCTATGTCCATTTACTTAACATGCTGATAGAGAGCTTAAAGAAAAAAAGAGTGACTTCAGGCTTTTCAACATGTGTATATATATCAGGCAAGCACGGAGTCCACACCTTGTCTTAGTATCTCCCGAAGGTTAAGACAAATGCTAAAGGTTTCCAACAAAAACAGTCACGAGTTGTAGGGGTAGACCTATCAGGAGAAACTTAAGAGAAACTGAACAACTTGATCTTTACCGATAGGATAGCTAAAGGAGAAACTTGGGACGCCATGCGCCTGGTCGCCCTGGGGGGGGGGGGACGCACAGTCACCCTAGGGAATCTTGTGACTGCAGGGGGACAAAGTTTCTAAACTTTTACAGTCCTACCGCGGCCGCGCTCTGTAAACTGCTATACAACAACTTTCACACTCGCACTCCCTCTCTAGCAATTTGTAAATGTGTATGAAGAGGACCACTACTGCAGGAGGGAGGGAAGGGCACTTGTTAGCAGCACAGACATGACCACCAGCTAACAACGACCAGATAATGTCCAACCACGTGCAGAACGACCCAACTTCTCTGATAAGCACTTCTGATTGCCCACTTCTTCTGGATTACGAGTCTGCGTTCATTATTTATTTTTCTCTTACTCCTCTTCCCCATTTTACCACTACTGCTGCTATTTCTATTGTTGCTGCTACTACAGCAGAAGCAGTAGCAGCTGCTACTACAGCAGAAGCAGTAGCAGCTGCTACTACAGCAGAAGCAGTAGCAGCTGCTACTACAGCAGAAGCAGTAGCAGCTGCTGCTGACCCTCCTATAATGGCAGGGAGGCGGCTTGTGCTATATTACCCTGACCTCGTTTGTCGTGACAGAAATAGAAACTTATAAAGTGTCGATCATGTCTCTCGGAAGATAACCTCAATGTGTTATCTGACTTTTCTCTTCCCTCTTTATCGCCTCGTATGAAGTCTCCTTTCTTCCCTTCCCTCTAACATCCTTCCCTAAAACACAAAATAAAATGAGACTTTCTTGAAACACAAAAGGGAACGACGTCAGAAAAGAGGATGGCAACAAAACCAGACAAAAAAGAAAAAAAAAAAAAGAGAGAGAGAGAGAGAGAGAGAGAGAGAGAGAGAGAGAGAGAGAGAGAGAGAGAGAGACAGAGAGACAGAGAAAGACAGAGAGACAGAGAGAGACAGAGAGAGACAGAGACAGAGAGAGACAGAGAGACAGAGAGACAGAGAGAGACAGAGAGAGACAGAGAGAGACAGAGACAGAGAGAGACAGAGAGAGAGAGAGAGAGAGAGAGAGAGAGAGAGAGAGAGAGAGAGAGACAGAGAGAGACAGAGAGATAGAGAGAGACAGAGAGAGAGAGAGAGAGAGAGAGAGAGAGAGAGAGAGAGAGAGAGAGAGAGAGAGAGAGAGAGAGAGAGAGACAGAGAGAGACAGAGAGAGAGAGACAGAGAGAGAGAGAGAGAGAGAGAGAGAGAGAGAGAGAGAGAGAGAGAGAGAGAGAGAGAGAGAGAGAGAGAGAGAGAGAGAGAGAGAGAGAGACAGAGAGAGAGAGACAGAGAGAGAGAGAGAGAGAGAGAGAGAGAGAGAGAGAGAGAGAGAGAGAGAGAGAGAGAGAGAGAGAGAGAGAGAGAGAGAGAGAGACAGAGAGAGAGAGAGAGAGAGAGAGAGAGAGAGAGAGAGAGAGAGAGAGAGAGAGAGAGAGAGAGAGAGAGAGAGAGAGAGAGAGAAGAGAGAGAAGAGAGAGAACAGGAGAGAGAGAGAGGAGAGAGAGAGAGAGAGAGAGAGAGAGAGAGAGAGAGAGAGAGAGAGAGGCTGCCAACAGTGTGCTGCCACTTGTCATTCCACCATATTTAATCTGCAGTATTTTTATATTTGACCACAATGTAGGTCTCCCGTACATGACACAATTATATATATATATATATATATATATATATATATATATATATATATATATATATATATATATATATATATATATATATATATATATATATATGAATATAATGCAGAGAATTCGTAGTTTGGAAGTTAGCAGGAGGTGCGGGATTACCAAAACTGTTGTCCACAGGGCTGAGGAAGGGTTGTTGAGGTGGTTTGGACATGTAGAGAGAATGGAGCGAAACAGAATGACTTCAAGAGTGTATCAGTCTGTAGTGGAAGGAAGGCGGGGTAGGGGTCGGCCTAGGAAAGGTTGGAGGGAGGGGGTAAAGGAGGTTTTGTGTGCGAGGGGCTTGGACTTCCAGCAGGCATGCGTGAGCGTGTTTGATAGGAGTGAATGGAGACAAATGGTTTTTAATACTTGACGTGCTGTTGGAGTGTGAACAAAGTAACATTTATGAAGGGATTCAGGGAAACCGGCAGGCCGGACTTGAGTCCTGGAGATGGGAAGTACAGTGCCTGCACTCTGAAGGAGGGGTGTTAATGTTGCTGTTTAAAAACTGTAGTGTAAAGCACCCTTCTGGCAAGACAGTGATGGAGTGAATGATGATGAAAGTTTTTCTTTTTCGGGCCACCCTGCCTTGGTGGGAATCGGCCAGTGTGATAATAAATATGTATATATATATATATATATATATATATATATATATATATATATATATATATATATATATGTATGTATGTATGTATGTGTGTGTGTGTGTGTGTGTGTGTGTGTGTGTGTGTGTGTGTGTGTGTGTGTGTGTGTGTGTGTGTGTGTGTGTGTGTGTGTGTGTGTGTGTGTGTGTGTGTGTGTGTGTGTGTGTGTGTGTGTGTGTGTGTGTGTGTGTGTGTGTGTGTGTGTGTGTGTGTGTGTGTGTGTGTGTTGTATATGTTACACAAATAACCCGCACATAAAAGAGAAGCTTACGACGACGTTTCGGTCCGACTTGGACCATTTACAAAGTCACGGTGTGACTTTGTAAATGGCCCATGTCGGACCGAAACGTCGTCGTAAGCTTCTGTCTTTTATGTGTGGGTTATTTGTATATCGTTCCAGTCACGGTATTGTGCCTTTTTTTGTTATTTGTATATGTTATATATGTTCTTCGGAGATGTATCCTTTAGATTCTCAAGGAACACTTTAGCATGTGTTGTTTTAGTGTCAGGAAGACTAAACTACTCAAGTATAAACCATATCAAGTTTAACTTGGCTCACTGACCTGAGTCATGTCTATCAGTATACTGTAAAACTGTCACACATCTGTACCAACAGATGCACACAACTCCACAAGTCCTGGACGGAGCTTCACACTGCTACAGTCAAACTTGCATTTATTTTATTCGTTGATTTTAAAATGCAACATTTTTCTTAGATTTTAACAGTAGCGTGATGAACACATTTTGCATGACTTAACAGATAATCATAATACTGACAATCTAATACTATATTAGTATTTAATCCTAACTGTAGTGTTGCAGTCAGTTGTGTGTATGATTCATCACCATGTTTAAGGTGATCTTCATATATACAATCAACATTGTTAGCAAAATCTTTATCAGGAATGTTTTATCACATCTAAAGTCTCGGCCGCAATGGGTTAGGTTAGGTAATGTTTGTCAGGAAACAGGACAAGTGTTTCCTGAAATATGATGACCCACAGCTGGAGCATTTGGTCATCTAACCGAGGCCTTCCGCTGGCTTACCGGTCCACCCCTTTTAAAAATTCGCCGGGTCACCATCTGGAGAAGACCCGGGCCGGGACAAGACCGGCGTACCTACTACAGTACAATTTAAAAATTGTTTTATTATAACCATATATGACAATAACATTCGCATGAGGAAGCATCCTCCAAGATGTTCGCGAAATCTTCGCCAAAACTATGATCGTGAGACAGGTCAGGAGAACGGAAGACTCCACGTCTCATGAATACTTTCGACAGTTCCCCTACTACTCAGTTTCCTCCCACGGAAACTCAAGAATCACAAGTCGCCAGCGCAGCTTCCTTCCCGACTATTATTCATCCTCCTGTCATCCGTGTTTCATTCCGAGTGTGTTATGGCTGGCTGGAATGGCAGCAAGTAAATAAAGCCGACAACCAAGGTATATCAAGCAGCTCTGATACCTTAGTGAATTTTTGTAGCCCGCTGTATTTTATTGTCTTGTGACGGCTTGTTTTGATGTGCCGAGGATAGACCAGATATATAGTCTATGTCACTCGAACTGTCAGTCTAGCTGGCTACCTGCCTGCGACTTAGCGACTGGTGAATTACTAGAGATCACTGGTGCGTGAGGGAGAGAAGGGAAAGAACGAAGGTTGGGGAGAATGACAGGAGAGAGTAAGAAGGCGTAGCTAGTAAGGAATATAAAAGGAACGGAGAAAGAAATGACGTTAAGGAGAGGAAGTAAGGAATGGCGTGAAGGAGGGGAGGCATGGAGGGAGGGGAGGGAGAGAGGAAGGAAGAAAGATTTACCTGCTCACCTGCCAAGTCATCCTCGCTTGATGATCTTGCCCTCCCTGGGATAACACCTCAACCATAACACTGTATAGTAGGAGGAGGAGAGGCAGGAGCCTCACACCTCACGTTAGTTACATCCAACCGGACCTCAACACCCACCCATCCACCCATCTTCCCTTCGTACGAATCTGTAGGTAATTTAGAGATGTGAAGAACACGTTGACGTGAGTGATCATTCAGCACTCTTGGCAATAAGAATATATAAACACAACATACATATGAACAAAGGTAACGCTAGCATATGGTCAAAAGCTGCCAGGATGAACACCACAACCACACTAAGAGAAAAAAAAAAAGCCAGCACTGAACTGTTAAAGAAAAAATATTTTCCAGAGATCCCTACAGGCATCTCGGTAATTTAAAAAAAAATTACGCGAGGGGAAGGTCCAGTTCGAGAGGAAACGGATAAAATGTGTTCCACAGTCAGCTACACAGACGGGGAAGGAGACAGAGAAAGGAGAACCTGCCAACAGGCGAGTACTGGTGAGACGCGCGTGTCTGAGCAACAATAGTGTAGATAAAAGGCTCACAGAACCGACAGGATGATGAATTAAACACTTGTGCAACACTTGGATATCTTTATTGTGGAAACGTTTCGCCAACCAGTGGTTTCCTCAAACCAATGCAGAGAAGAATGGTTGAAGATGAGAAGGAGTTTGAGGTAATCAGTCCCTGAGCCTAGAGACGATGTGGACAGTAGTCTTCTCAAAGTGATTATTCTAGCTAGAAGAGGGCGGCCAAACACTCAGGTCCTGTCGAACCCTACAGGTATAGTTTCTCGTCTGTAGGGCCCACCGTTACAGCCAGCTTCGCCTACGCATCTAACCCCCCCCCCCTCATTTCCGACGACACTAAGAATATTGTATGTCGGCATTTTTACTGGCTTTATGCGAGGGCCAAGGAAGGCCTAAGGAGCAAAGGGATTCTCCCCGTTTCTTCTTACTTCACACTAATTCTATTATCCTTCCATGAATTTTTAAGTTTAATTATGTAATTTCTGCCGCGTACTATTTTTACTCCCTACGAAAGTAAAAGACTGGGCAGGCGATGCAAAATGCCCCCAATAAAAAGTAGGGGAGCCATTGGTACACTAAGGGAAAACACCATAAGTGTCCGGGGCCCAAGACTGTTCAACAGCCTCCCATCAAGCATTAGGGGAATTGCCAATAAACCCCTGGCTGCCTTCAAGAGAGAGCTGGACAGATACCTAAAGTCAGTGCCGGATCAGCCGGGCTGTGGCTCGTACGTCGGACTGCGTGCGGCCAGCAGTAACAGCCTAGTTGATCAGGCCCTGATCCATCGGGAGGCCTGGTCATGGACCGGGCCGCGGGGGCGTTGATCCCCGGAATAACCTCCAGGTATCACTTTTATTGCCGTTATTTAAACAAAGTAAACTACTGGGTAACTGTTAAGAGTTTTAATTGGAAACTCCTGACTGACACAGTTTACAGCCTTAGGATAACTCTCCCAAATTTAACAGACACAAAACTTAGAGAAACCACCTATTTAGGCTGGCTGTCGTTTTTATGGACGTGTGACCAGCAGTAACAGCCTGGTTGATTAAGCCCTGATCCACCGGAGGCCTGGTCAAGGACTGGGCCGCGGGGGCGCTGGTCCCCGTCGACAGATGCTGTCGGCCCTGCGGCGGAGTGTGTTAACACAGATGCATATGTAGTAGCCAATGGCCCTTTGGTGGTGGCGCTGCAAGTAACAACCACAAACTGTGGTAGCGGCGCTGCAAGTAACAACCACAAACTGTGGTAGCGGCGCTGCAAGTAACAACCACAAACTGTGGTAGCGGCGCTGCAAGTAACAACCACAAACTGTGGTAGCGGCACTGCAAGAAGCAACCACAAACTGTGGTAGGGGCACTGCAAGAAGCAACCACAAACTGTGGTAGGGGCACTGCAAGAAGCAACCACAAACTGTGGTAGCGGCAATGCAAGAAGCAACCACAAACTGTGGTAGCGGCACTGCAAGAAGCAACCACTGGCTAAAACTTGCTGGACCAACTGTCACTCTTGACATATACAAGGAAGCTAAGGAGGGTTGATGAGGGCCAAGAAGGGACTCAAAGGAACCGAGGAGGGAAGAATTAAGGGTATTGGTGGGGGGGGGGGTAGAAAAAACAATAGAGGATGGCCAAGAAGGAAAGGAAAGGAAGAGGGGGCTGTGGGCCAAGAAAAAGGTGGAAGAATAGTCTTGGAAGGAGACCAACTAGCAGGCCAAGGTAGGAAACTCATTAGTAGACTGAGGGAGGGTACATCCACCACCATTACCGTCAGCTGTAATGTTTGGTTCCCGCTCGACAAGCTCACTAACGACCCCTACAACTCTTCCCACACTCACTTCCTCCACACTCTTTCCAAGACAATCAGAAAAAAATATGTAATGTATACATATAAAAGCAAGAAAAACCCACACACACATATATATATATATATATATATCTGAGGCAAGGAATTAGAGCTGCCCTTCCCTCGGATCAAACCTGATGTCCTATTATTTCCTGGGCACTTATAATCCTCGCTGGTTTAGCTTCCAGTCATTCAAATCAGAATGCTCACCATTCTTCTTCACACCGCAAGAAACACAAAAACTCGTACGTGCGGGCAGCTGGCCTCCAGCAGCAACAGCCTGGTTGACCTGGCAAGCACCAGACGATCCTGGCCCATGGCTGGGCTCAGTAGAGAAACTCTCGAAACTCTTCAAAGGTATATCAAAGGTGCGAATGTCAGATTATGCGATGTATAAAACTGTTATCAGAGTAGCACGACCGACCGAGAGAACGACCGAGAGTGAAGGAACGACCGAGAGTGAAGGAACGACCGAGAGTGAAGGAACGACCGAGAGTGAAGGAACGACCGAGAGTGAAGGAACGACCGAGAGTGAAGGAACGACCGAGAGTGAAGGAACGACCGACCGAGAGAACGACCGACCGAGAGAACGACCGACCGAGAGAACGACCGACCGAGAGAACGACCGACCGAGAGAACGACCGACCGAGAGAACGACCGACCGAGAGAACGACCGACCGAGAGAACGACCGACCGAGAGAACGACCGACCGAGAGAACGACCGAGAGTGAAGGAACGACCGAGAGTGAAGGAACGTTCAGACCTTACAGAGAGGATTAATGCAAATGATAGTTAAGTCTCTCCTTGCAGTTCATTCCCCCCCAGTTATGGTGATGGGGGGATTCCTTCAGAGGTGGGTGGGTGTGGGGAGGGAGGGAAGGTGGCGAGAGGGGCAAGACGGTGGGTTTCTGGGTTGATAGGTGGAGATGGCGAGGTGAGGCGAGGCGAGGCGAGGTGAGGTGAGGGAACGAGAAGGACCAATAAAATCACAGACAGGAACGTTCACATAACCTCGTAAAGAACGTACCACGCTGAACGTTACAGATCACGTTCTATAGAATATATAAGAATTAATAATGATCTACACGGAGCGAAACGTCGTCCTAATAGAGACTTATTCTGCAACGTCTTTTCTTCATAACCTTAAAAGAAATCTTAATTAAATCCTGAGTACACCGGCAGTGTGCGGGTGTATTCTACAAGTTACATTAGGAAAACGACCAGGGAGCCACGATCATGATATACGAAATACTTAAAGAGGATAAGCGAGGCGAAGTAGATGAGGTAAATACCGTGCACAGCTTCAAGAGAGGTTATGGTTGGGCTTGAGGCTAGAAAACGGTAAAAACTGTCGATATTAATAGAGGAGCGGGCTCAGGAGCTACGAATCGACTCTCCTGTAAGCAGCCCCCCCCCCCCCACACACACACACACACACACACACACACACACACACACACACACACACACAAATGAATAAACTCCTGCAACCACATATTGGCGAGTACACACATACCTTCGACCCCTCCCCCCTATAAGCTTCTCTAGTATCAACACCCTAACTAATCCCTTGACTTCCCCTCCCCCGAAACAAGGGCACCCTAATGCTCCCATAATATCTCAAAGAGGCACTAATTACCTGCTGTTGTCCTGACACGAAGGTGCCAGTGACGAGGCAGTCACCCCTCTCTCCCCGCCACACACAAGGGGTGACAAATAGCAGCAGTAATCCCCATAACTGTATACCTCTAATAATACAATTGCAGAGTATACCGACAGCATGTAGTGTATACCTGCGATATATCCGTGACCCTGTGGGGACCAGTGTTGCTACTGGCGGCTCGCAGCTCCACAAAATCAGATCACAGCCTTCCTGATCTGTTACCAGTATGTTATAGTAGTGTGTATATTTGGGATTGACCTCGAATATATCGCACATATTGCTCGTTCCACAGAGGCAGTTCCAGTAGTTAAAATGCTTTATTGACTTTACTCACGTAAGTAATCAATATCTCGACCTCTTCCAGCTCTGAAATCTCTACTGCCTCGACCGGAGCTGTCAACACCAAGCAATACTCTAAGCGAGAGAGCACAAGTGATTTAAATGGCGTCACCAGTGGCATTATTGCAAATGTTTTGAAAGTTCTCATGTACCTACCGTCCCTTCTCCCTGGAGCTTTCTACCATGGCGTTCCACGCTCACTGACACCCCCCTTATCCCCTTATCCAATCCCTGGCACCCATGCCCGTCACCTTTTCATTACGTCCCTGGCAACCGTCTCCAACCCTTCCAAGGCACCCGTCTCCCCCTCATCATTGATCTGGCACCCTGGGTGCCACATCACGTCAAAGGAGTTCCAGTAAATTGAGCCACAACTCACCTGGGCAGGTAAAGTAAAAATTACCATCCAATCATCGTAATTGACCCCCGCCCCTCGGGGCCACACTGGGGTCACAACAGGCCACACTGGGGCCACGACAGCAGGCCACACTGGGGCCACGACAGCAGGCCACACTGGGGCCACGACAGCAGGCCACACTGGGGCCACGACAGCAGGCCACACTGGGGCCACGACAGCAGGCCACACTGGGGCCACGACAGCAGGCCACACTGGGGCCACGACAGCAGGCCACACTGGGGCCACGACAGCAGGCCACACTGGGGCCACGGAAGGCCATCTACTGTGTATGTATGCTGAACGGAAGTCACCTGCCCCCCTAGACATTAAGGCCACCCCCTGAACATGACCCACTTCACCTAAGACGCATCACCTCACACTGCCAAGGTGCCACTCACTTGTTAGGAACCCTCACCTGTGCAGTGCCAACACCGTACATGGCCTAAAAATTTCTTACATGGCCCAAATTATTCCCTAAATGGTCCACAGCTTCCCAAAATTCCCAAATTATTTTCCTAAATAACATCCAATGATAAAGGGAAAAATGTAGGGAGAGAAGGAAAACACAGCGAGGGGAAAACTAGCGAGGGATGGGAAAGCTAGCAAGGGAAGAACTAGCGAAAGGGGGAAACTAGTAAAGGGAGAAACTAGAGGGAAGGGAACGATAGTAGGGAACACAGGGGAGCAAATTTTAAGAGAAAGGGAAAGAGCGTAGTTAAGGTGAGAGGTAAAATGAGAGGGGAGGGAGTAGCTGGAAAGGGGATATTAGTTGATTGGTAGCTACAGGGGGGGGGGAGAGTAAGGTGTGAGAAGGAGAGGTAAGAGGGAGGTCAGGAAGAGTGGTTTGGGGGAGGGGGAGGGGGTGCTGTGAGGAACAAGATCAACCAACTGGACCAACATTACATACACAGCATGACAGGTTGATTACCTACCTACCCCCCCCCCCCACACACACAGTCTGGCAAGCGATGTAGTGGAGGCAGGAACCATACATAGTTTTAAGACGAGGTATGATAAAGCTCATGGATCAGGGAGAGAGAGGACCCAGTAGCAGTCAGTGAAGAGGCGGGGCCAGGAGCCGAGTCTCAACCCTTGCAACCACAATTAGGCGAGTACAATTAGGCGAGTACACACACTACAAAATCAATATTCACCTTACTCGTCCACGTAGCACACTGTACACCTAATTTTACGGACACTGTACACCTAACTCCTGAATCTTTAAATTATTCCTTATTCTGGTAAGGACTGTCAGTGCAATAACGAGGTTAATTATGACCCCAACACCCTCCCCCCCCCAAAAAAAAAATCCATGCGCGGCTTCCCCTCCCCTTCCCTCCCCCCACATTCCCCACGCGCAGCACCCCACCCCAATCATAGCACACGGGCGGTTATTTTCAATGCTTGCTATTACACAAGCTTATGCTGCCTCCCTCGTACAGATTGTAGCAATTTGCATAATAGCTGACTGACCTCCCCCCCTTCCTTCCCTTAGAGGTCAAAAATAACCCTACGTGACCTTGCCCGGAGTGCCCCTGCCCCTTCCAGGGAAATGTTTCAGCTGACGCACTGCGAAGTGGAAATCTTGAGTAATGCTTCCGAAGGGAGGGAGAAGTAGGGAGAGGAGAGTGAGAGAAGAGATAAGTGAAGGATAGAGGCAGGAGAGACAGCCAGCCTCTGTCTGTATCTGCCTGTCTGCCTCACACACACACACACACACACACACACACACACACACACACACACACACACACACACACACACACAACAGGCCTAGTGTCTAATCGACATGTGCCTAGGACAAAATGGTAACTACCACACACACACACACACACTACCACACACGCACACTACCACACACGCACACTACCACACACGCACACTACCACACACGCACACTACCACACACGCACACTACCACACACGCACACTACCACACACGCACACTACCACACACGCACACTACCACACACGCACACTACCACACACGCACACTACCACACACGCACACTACCACACACGCACACTACCACACACGCACACTACCACACACGCACACTACCACACGCACACTACCACACTCACACTACCACACACACACTACCACACACACACTACCACACACACACTACCACACACACACTACCACACACACACTACCACACACACACACGCGTGCTCATATACAACAGGCCTAGTGTCTAATCGACATGTGCCTAGGACAAAATGGTAACTAACACACACACACAACTAGGCGAGTGTACACACACACACACCGACCTGACGACGCTGGAGAACAGGAGATATATGGTAACGACATATAAAATACTGAGAGGAATCGACAAGGTGGATAGAGACAGGATGTTACAGAGATGGGACACAGCAACAAGGGGTCACAGTTAGAAGTTGACGATTCAGATGAATCACAGGGACGTTGGGAAGTATTTCTTCAGTCACAGAGTTGTCAGGAAGTGGAATAGGCTGGGAAGTTATGTACTGAAGGCAGGATCCATACATAGCTTTAAGAAGAAGTACGATAAAGCTCATGGAGCAGGAAGCGAGACCCAGTAGCGACCAGTGAAGAGGCAGGGCCAGGAGCTATGAATCGACCCCTGCAACCACAACTGAGTACACACAACTAGGCGAGTACACACACATACCCACCAAGGAATACCTATCAGGAAGACAACAGCGAGTCATGGTACGTGGCCAACTGTCAGTGCGCGTGTGACGAACGGGGTTCCACAGGGGTCAGTCCAAGGACCGGTGCTGTTTCTGGTATTTGTGAATGACATGACGGAAGGAATAGTCAGAGGTGTCCCCGTTTACAGGTGATGTGAAGTTGATGAGAAGAATTCAACTGGACGAGGACCAAGCAGAAGTACGAAAGACAGGCTGCAGGCCTGGTCCAGCAACTGGCTCATGGAGTTCAACCCAACCAAGTGCGAAGTCATGAAGATTGGGGAAGAGCAAAGACCACCTCAGACGGAGCACAGTTTAGGGGGGGGGCTAGAGACTACAGACCTCACTCAAGGAAAAGGATCACGGGGTGTGTATAACACTGGGCACATCTCCTGAGGCGCACATCAACCAAATAACTGCTGCAGCCTACGGGAGCCTAACAAGCTTAAGAATAGCATTCCGACATCTCAATAAGGAATCATTTAGGACCCTGTACACTGTGTACATTAGGCCTATATTGGAGTATGCAGCACCAGTTTGGAACCCGCGCCTAGGCAAGCACTTAAGGAAACTAGAGAAAGTGCACAGGTGTGCAACGAAACTAGTCCCGGAGCTAAGGGGCATGTCCTACGAGGAGAGGTTAAGGGAAATCGACCTGACGACACTGGAGGACAGGAGAGACAGGGAGAATATGTTAACGACAAATAAAATACTGAAAGGAATTGACAAGGTGGATAGAGACAGGATGTTACAGAGATGGGACACAGCAACAAGGGGTCACAGTTGGAAGTTGAAGATTCAGATGAATCACAGGGATGTTAGGAAGCATTTGTTCAGTCACAGTTGTCAGGAAGTGGAATAGTCTGGGAAGTGATGTAGTGGAGGCAGGAGCTATGCATAGCTTTAAGAAGACGTATGATAAAGCTCATGGAGCAGGAAGAGTGATTAGTAGCGACCAGTGAAGAGGCGGGGCCAGGAACTGTGAATCGACCCTTGCAACCACAACTAGCTGAGTACACCTTCAAGACATGGCGCTCCTCCTGGGTGCTCAAGACAACTGCGAGTACGACATCATTCCCACACTGCACACAGTCTTTCACCGTCTTAACCCCAGGCTGCAGTTTTTTTTCGACGAAAGATTTATGTAAATCCATTAGCAGCCTCTTGCGCCTGAAATATAGCATTTGTTTTTTCCCCATTTAGCAGAATTATATACACCTTCAGTGTGCTGCTGTTTTATATGGGAGTTACTCAGGAAGTACAGTGCCTGAAGGAGGGGTGTTGATATGGCAGTTTTTGAAATGTACTGTAGGCGCGCTTCTGGCAAGACAGTGATGGAGTGAATGATGATGAAAGTGTCTCTTCTTTTACTGGTCACCCTGCCTCGGTGGGAAACGGCCGATGTGTTAATAAAACTAAGAAAGTACACTGGGAGCAAAAGTTAACTATTTCCCTGTCATATTCCATCACGAAGGATAGGACTAATACAAGGTGTTGAGACGTGTCGGCTGGAACTGGGAGACTTCAGTAGTGTTAATGAGGATATCGTCAAGTATCCCACTGAAGGTTCGTCACCTACGACAGTTTCTAACGTGTCCTTCCAGCAGAGCTGTAGTTATTATTACTTGGGAGTTACCATCTCTCAAGATGACCCATCCCATTTAAGTCTGTGGGTCAAGACTGTGTACACCCGTGATCTGTGATACCTGTGACCCGTTTCGAGAGTATTCATACTCCAGCAGTTCGTCCTGTAACCAGACGTGTCTGGTGTTTGCCTGCACAACTAGGCTGTTGCTGTTGGAAGCGCCCTGGCCACAATATCCATCACAGCCTGGTTCATCCGGCACTTGGAAATAATACGGAAGAATTTACCGAAGAAGCCACTGATCCGTAGACCCAGCAAGTTATTTATCATACTTGTGTCTAATATGTATAAACTGAGGGAAAACCAACACTTAAGTGGACAGATTACTTAATATACCCTTACTCTATCACCCTTCACATTACCCTCTCTCCATCCCTCCAGTAGGACTATCAATGTATCACTCAAGGCTGTGGTTGCCTCCACAATTCTTATAACTATCCAACAATGGTTAGATCCACACAGTATATCAAAACAATGGTGTCTGCTGTAGGCAAGACAAACATCAGTGAACTGAATTGCAATCTGACGCGGGTGTAATGCTGACATCAACTATAGCCAACTCTATAGCATTTCCTATCACCTTACGAGCTGGGAAGCATATCAGTACATGTCACAACATTCTTAGCGTCTTACGGAGGCAGCAGCTAAACGTGAGCCCTGAGATTTACACAGCGGACAGATGTAATGTAAATAACGAACACCAAGATGTGGGGATCTTGACGACTGGCCAGCTATAGCCCCTTCATCCCTCCTTACTCGTCACTCCTTTTCATCCCTTACCATCCCTCCTCCCTTCTTCCTTCCTTTCATCCCTAACCATCCCTCCTTACCAGTCCTACCTCTCCATCCCTCCCTCCAGAAGCATTAAATCTCACTCCATTTAATATTAATACTCCCATTATTCTCATACGTGCGCTAGCATCTTGTTTACAAATAATGGCTGAAATTGACTTAGAAAAGTGCACACGCATGCGCACACACCACACACACACACACACACACACACACACACACACACACACACACACACACCCCATCAGTAGAGAAGTTTTACAAAAACTAAATTTTTTAAAACCTCTTTTACAACAGAAGATATTACAATGCCAAGCTGTAAAAAAAAATTAGTTTTATAGCCAAGTGCTTCAGAGAATTTTTTAATCAGTCAAATATTTTAATAGCGAACTGGCAACGCATCAGACAAGTTTTTAATTTACGTAACTATTAACAGGGCTTGAAAAATATACGTTTTTCATTGAAATAATTATTAATTCTGAACTTAAAACCTAAACAAGAGAGTGGAAGACAGAGAAACCGAGAAGAGAAAGAGGATAGACAGAGAGGAGAGAGGACAGAGAGAAGAGATAGAGAGGGGAGAGAGAGACTAGAAAATTTAAGAATACACTAGAAAATGCGACAGAAACAAAACGAATACGAGAGAGAATAAGAGAGAATGATGGAAAACACTGAAGACAGTGAGAGCCCACCAGATCCTGGTGATCCCAGGATCACTCTGGTGAGCGAGAGTCCAGCAGGGAAGGGGGGATACTCACCCAGACCCTGGTGAGTCCACTAAGACCACACTGGTGAGTCCACTAAGACCACACTGGTGAGTCCACTAAGACCACACTGGTGAGTCCACTAAGACCACACTGGTGAGCCCACTAAGACCACACTGGTGAGCCCACTAAGACCACACTGGTGAGCCCACTAAGACCACACTGGTGAGCCCACTAAGACCACACTGGTGAGCCCACTAAGACCACACTGGTGAGCCCACTAAGACCACACTGTTGAGCCCACTAAGACCACACTGGTGAGCCCACTAAGACCACACTGGTGAGCCCACTAAGACCACACTGTAGAGCCCACTAAGACCACACTGTTGAGCCCACTAAGACCACACTGTTGAGCCCACTAAGACCACACTGGTGAGCCCACTAAGACCACACTGGTGAGCCCACTAAGACCACACTGGTGAGCCCACTAAGACCACACTGGTGAGCCCACTAAGACCACACTGGTGAGCCCACTAAGACCACACTGGTGAGCCCACTAAGACCACACTGGTGAGCCCACTAAGATCACACTGGTGAGCCCAGTAAGACCACACTGGTGAGCCCACTAAGACCACACTGGTGAGCCCACTAAGATCACACTGGTGAGCCCACTAAGACCACACTGGTGAGCCCACTAAGACCACACTGGTGAGCCCACTAAGACCACACTGGTGAGCCCACTAAGATCACACTGGTGAGCCCACTAAGACCACACTGGTGAGCCCACTAAGACCACACTGGTGAGCCCACTAAGATCACACTGGTGAGCCCACTAAGACCACACTGGTGAGCCCACTAAGATCACACTGGTGAGCCCACTAAGACCACACTGGTGAGCCCACTAAGACCACACTGGTGAGCCCACTAAGATCACACTGGAGGAGGTCAGCTGCTTAATCAATAATGCAATTAAAACTAACACTCCTCTTCCCGCCACCTCGGGAAAAGGGAAGTCGAGGCGAGGTTGTGGAGTGAGGGGGCGAGGTTGTGCAGAGGGGGAGTGAGGTTGTGCAGAGGGAGTGAGGTTGTGCAGAGGGGGAGTGAGGTTGCGCAGAGGGGGAGTGAGGTTGTGCAGAGGGGGAGTGAGGCTGTGCAGAGGGGGAGTGAGGCTGTGCAGAGGGGGAGTGAGGCTGTGCAGAGGGGGAGTGAGGCTGTGCAGAGGGGGAGTGAGGCTGTGCAGAGGGGGAGTGAGGCTGTGCAGAGGGGGAGTGAGGCTGTGCAGAGGGGGAGTGAGGCTGTGCAGAGGGGGCGTGAGGCTGGGCAGCGGGGGAGTGAGGCTGTGCAGCGGGGGAGTGAGGCTGTGCAGAGGGGGAGTGAGGCTGTGCAGAGGGGGAGTGAGGCTGTGCAGAGGGGGAGTGAGGCTGTGCAGAGGGGGAGTGAGGCTGTGCAGAGGGGGAGTGAGGCTGTGCAGAGGGGGAGTGAGGCTGTGCAGAGGGGGAGTGAGGCTGTGCAGAGGGGGAGTGAGGCTGTGCAGAGGGGGAGTGAGGCTGTGCAGAGGGGGGCTGAGGCTGTGCAGAGACGGGGGGCGAAGCTGTGCAGAGAGGAAGCCGGGTTTTGGTACAGAAGCAAACTTCATCCTGCCACCGAGTCAGCACAGCCACATCATCCTGCCACCGAGTCAGCACAGCCACATCATCCTGCCACCGAGTCAGTACAGCCACATCATCCTGCCACCGAGTCAGCACAGCCACATCATCCTGCCACCGAGTCAGCACAGCCACATCATCCTGCCACCGAGTCAGTACAGCCACATCATCCTGCCACCGAGTCAGTACAGCCACATCATCCTGCCACCGAGTCAGTACAGCCACATCATCCTGCCACCGAGTCAACACAGCCACATCATCCTGCCACCGAGTCAACACAGCCACATCATCCTGCCACCGAGTCAGTACAGCCACATCATCCTGACAACGGATGATATTAAGCTCATATACAAGGGAGGATTGTGGGAAAAGGAAGAAGACTCTTGATTATCTCCCAACCTCACCCCTCCCCCGGGGGTTAACAGAGGGGTTAACACCGGAAGGCTATTAACCCAGGATTAGTAAAAACAGTGCGTCTTCTTTCCGCATTCTGTGACCCACACAACAGCAGTCAAGCACCTACGTATCCATGTGCTGACAAGTGATCAGGAACAGCAGATGTTTACACTTGCCTAAGCGTCTAGCTTTCACGCGATGGCACTGAAGAAACGACCAGTATTTTGATTCTCAGCAGCTCGGCACCTGACCCCCACTTATCACACTGCCTGCCTGGGTAGCCAACAGCCCTCCTGAAGGATTCCTTGAAGGATGTTGCCGAGGGTCAATGCCCCCGTTGCCCGGTCCCAGACCAGGCTTCATGGTAGATCATGGTCTGATCAAAAAGCTGTTACAGCTGTACGCACCCTGAATCCAACGTACGAACGACAGTGGGGATGGACAAAGACTAAAGTCCTTGATTCATGGAGAGTCCTTGAAAACGGCTCAAGCTCGTGTCCACATTATCAATCAACTGGAAAGCCTCGGCTTCAACAAAGAGACTAACCATCACACACAAGTGACAAGTGCTTCTTAAATCATCAGTAGCAGCCTCTAAAATATATCAAAACAACTCTTTAATTTTCCATCGACGAACTAACCAAGTGTCATATCTGGCAAAATAACATGGCTGCCAAGGAAATTTATAGGACCGATTAGACAATTAGAGGGATGATTCATCAACTAGAGTCCACACCAGCAGAGTACAGAACACTGTACTCAGTCGTGACTCCCATGAACCACCTTGGACAACATTCATACATCCATGGCACAAAGCCACTTCACAAACTTGCAAATCTACGATCTTAAGCAACAACTGCCAAAACTTGTCCGCTTGCAAGCCCAAGGAATCATTGGCAAAATCTGTACATCTACGACCCCAAATATTTATAAAGACAATACTTCAACGAATGAATCATTTTACAACATTTGTACATCCATGACTGGAGGACCCACCTCCAGTCATGGATGACTGATGACAGTACGACAACCAAACTAACCATGCAGTGACGATTGGCAGTTACCTAGCAAAGAAAAAAAAAACACAACTACCTGGAGAGCACAGACATTACAATCCTGAGTGCAAATTCGCTTTCGGAACTTTTTTTTTTTTTTAATTCCATCAATTTCCGTGAAAGTCATCTCCACACTTCCGGCTATACTGATGCTGCTGCTGCATCCTCCCACACTCAGATCAGGTAAGGCAGGAACCAAAGAACACTAACACTATATCTCTTCTCTGTCAGTCTTCCCTCCCTACTGCTGTACCTACATGATGGAAGGGACTCCAGGGACTATCTATGTCAGATTGTTCATTATATATGTATAGTGACAGCTCTGAAATTTTTGCAAAATATATAAACTATTTTGATATGGCAACGGTCACGTGTGTGCACAGGAGAATTAAACATGGGAAAAAATGCTGGTAATGAGTGCACACCAATCAAAAATTGGTTACCTGAATTATCCATACTGCCAAAATGAATAAAATGCACCGCTATTTAAAAAAAATTAAATTCAATAAAAACCCGTAAAATAAAATATTTTGAGAGTTTTACTGTCAACACGGAATTCAAGATCAATGACTTTGTATATCAAGGAATTCTTGATTATTCTTCAATAAACAGTGAATGTACACGTGCACACAACCATATAACTCCAGATAATCAAGGATAATCTTACTTTCAAGCTAATCAAAGATAATCTTACTTTCAAGCTAATCAAAGATAATCTTACTTTCAAGCTAATCAAAGATAATCTTACTTTCAAGATAATCAAAGATAATCTTACTTTCAAGATAATCAAAGATAATCTTACTTTCAAGATAATCAAAGATAATCTTACTTTCAAGCTAATCAAAGATAATCTTACTTTCAAGCTAATCAAAGATAATCTTACTTTCACGATAATCAAAGATAATCTTACTTTCAAGCTAATCAAAGATAATCTTACTTTCAAGCTAATCAAAGATAATCTTACTTTCAAGCTAATCAAAGATAATCTTACTTTCAAGCTAATCAAAGATAATCTTACTTTCAAGATAATCAAAGATAATCTTACTTTCAAGATAATCAAAGATAATCTTACTTTCAAGATAATCAAAGATAATCTTACTTTCAAGATAATCAAAGATAATCTTACTTTCAAGATAATCAAAGATAATGTTTTATGTCTTGAAGTGACAAAAAAAAAAAAAAAACCTAACTAGCCGTTTTTGCCTCTTAAATAATGATTTTTGTAATGACAGATTTATCAAAAAAAATATTAGACGAAAAACTATTCCATCAAAATTTGCAATTTCCCATAACTCGGTTATATAATAATAATCGTAAAACTGAAGTTGAGCAAAATATTCTTTAAGTGTTCTAATATTTTCGTAAAAAAATTAAAATATTCATGTTTTTCTAATTTTTTTTTTGTTCCCCCCCCTCCTCCCCCCCCCTGGAAGATGCTATTCTCAAATATAATTGATTGCTGCTCTACCTTTTTTTTTTTCTCTTCTCCCCCCTACATCAATGCCTCTCTCCCCCTCCCGTTAACCCCACCCTCACCAACCATTCCCACCCCCACACCGTCCATTCCCACCCCCTCCCCGTCCATTCCCTCCCCCTCACCGTCCACTCCTTCCCCCTCACCGTCCATTCCCTCCCCCTCACCGTCCATTCCCTCCCCCTCACCGTCCATTCCCTCCCCCTCACCGTCCATTCCCTCCCCCTCACCGTCCACTCCTTCCCCCTCACCGTCCATTCCCTCCCCCTCACCGTCCATTCCCTCCCCCTCACCGTCCATCCCTCCCCCTCACCGTCCATTCCTTCCCCCTCACCGTCCATTCCCTCCCCCTCACCGTCCATTCCCTCCCCCTCACCGTCCATCCCTCCCCCTCACCGTCCATTCCTTCCCCCTCACCGTCCATTCCCTCCCCCTCACCGTCCATTCCCACCCCCTCCCCGTCCACTCCTTCCCCCTCACCGTCCATTCCCTCCCCCTCACCGTCCATTCCCTCCCCCTCACCGTCCATTCCCTCCCCCTCACCGTCCATTCCCTCCCCTCACCGTCCATTCCCTCCCCCTCACCGTCCATTCCCTCCCCCTCACCGTCCATCCCTCCCCCTCACCGTCCATTCCTTCCCCCTCACCGTCCATTCCCTCCCCCTCACCGTCCATTCCCTCCCCCTCACCGTCCATCCCTCCCCCTCACCGTCCATTCCTTCCCCCTCACCGTCCATTCCCTCCCCCTCACCGCCCATTCCCTCCCCCTCACCGTCCATCCCTCCCCCTCACCGTCCATCCCTCCCCCTCACCGTCCATCCCTCCCCCTCACCGTCCATTCCCTCCCCCTCACCGTCCATTCCCTCCCCCTCACCGTCCATTCCCTCCCCTCACCGTCCATTCCCTCCCCCTCACCGTCCATCCCTCCCCCTCACCGTCCATCCCTCCCCCTCACCGTCCATTCCATCCCCCTCACCGTCCATTCCCTCCCCCTCACCGTCCATTCAGTCCCCCTCACCGTCCATCCCTCCCCCTCACCGTCCATTCCTTCCCCCTCACCGTCCATTCCCTCCCCCTCACCGCCCATTCCCTCCCCCTCACCGTCCATCCCTCCCCCTCACCGTCCATCCCTCCCCCTCACCGTCCATCCCTCCCCCTCACCGTCCATTCCTTCCCCCTCACCGTCCATTCCCTCCCCCTCACCGTCCATTCCCTCCCCCTCACCGTCCATTCCCTCCCCCTCACCGTCCATTCCCTCCCCCTCACCGTCCATTCCCTCCCCCTCACCGTCCATTCCCTCCCCTCACCGTCCATTCCTTCCCCCTCACCGTCCATTCCTTCCCCCTCACCGTCCATTCCCTCCCCCTCACCGTCCATTCCTTCCCCCTCACCGTCCATTCCCTCCCCCTCACCGTCCATTCCTTCCCCCTCACCGTCCATTCCTTGCCCCTCACCGTCCGTCCATTCCTTCCCCCTCACCGTCCATTCCTTCCCCCTCACCGTCCATCCCTCCCCCTCACCGTCCATTCCTTCCCCCTCACCGTCCATTCCCTCCCCCTCACCGTCCATTCCCTCCCCCTCACCGTCCATTCCTTCCCCCTCACCGTCCATTCCTTCCCCCTCACCGTCCATTCCTTCCCCCTCACCGTCCATTCCTTCCCCCTCACCGTCCTTTCCCTCCCCATCCATTCCTTCCCCCTCACCGTCCATTCCCTCCCCCTCACCGTCCATTCCTTCCCCCTCACCGTCCATTCCTTCCCCCTCACCGTCCATTCGCTCCCCCTCACCGTCCATTACTTCCCCCTCACCGTCCATTACTTCCCCCTCACCGTCCATTCCCTCCCCCTCACCGTCCATTCCTTCCCCCTCACCGTCCATTCTCTCCCCCTCACCGTCCATTACTTCCCCCTCACCGTCCATTCCCTCCCCCTCACCGTCCATTCCTTCCCCCTCACCGTCCATTCTCTCCCCCTCACCGTCCATTCCCTCCCCCTCACCGTCCATTCCTTCCCCCTCACCGTCCATTCCCTCACCGTCCATTCCCTCACCGTCCATTCCCTCACCGTCCATTCCCTCACCGTCCATTCCCTCCCCCCTCACCATTCCCTCCCCCTCACCGTCCATTCCCTCCCCCTCACCGTCCATCCCTTCCCCCTCCCCATTAACCCAATGCTTGCCTGTTTACCTACCCGCCAGCCTACTTTCCAGCCTACCGGCGTACTTTCCAGCCTACCGGCCTTCTTCCCAGCCTTCCTAGTGGTCTGACCGGCTTTCTTACTGACAAAATATTACTTTTAAATTGTCCCATCGCTTTTAAATACCATTGCATTAACAATGAAGGTGTAATCATGGATGTAAAGAGAGTAGGATCAAGGACGTAACAAAGGGAGCAGGATCAAGGACGTAACAAAGGGAGCAGGATCAAGGACGTAACAAAGGGAGCAGGATCAAGGACGTAACAAAGGGAGCAGGATCAAGGATGTAACAAAGGGAGCAGGATCAAGGACGTAACAAAGGGAGTAGGATCAAAGCCGTAAAGGGAGTAGGATCAAGGAGGTAACAAAGGGAGTAGGATCAAGGAGGTAACAAAGGGAGTAGGATCAAGGACGCAACAAAGGGAGTAGGATCAAGGAGGTAACAAAGGGAGTAGGGTCAAGGAGGTAACAAAGGGAGTAGGATCAAGGAGGTAACAAAGGGAGTAGGATCAAACACCAAACTCCCAGCTACCAATAAATGACCGACTTAACGGACGCCTTAAATTGAAACAAATAACACTATCACCTACGTTTCCCATCTAAAGTACCACTAAACAAAACACTACTGTATTGTGTCCTAACTACTCACAGAGGCAACTATGCCACCTGTCTTACCCCTTAAATAAAAACTACGCTGTCAGTCTCCTGTCTAAACTGCCCACAAACGAAAATTAAGTGGACAGTCTGAGGACAGTCAAGTCTGACCTAGTGTGTGTGGGCAGTTTTGAGGTCGTTAAGGTAAGCTGGTAGAGGGCGGACTCTTGCCCACAATTCCTGTGATTTACCCAAGCAGTGACCTGTTCTGAGAACAGGTCAGTGTGAGGGGGGCGGCTACATTACTGAACAAAGTTATTTAATGGGTCACGGCCATTAATACTTTTCAACTGTCAAAACTGCCGGAGCTTGACATGTTAACGTCCAGCCTGACAATAGTCGCTGTAACAGCAACTGTGGCAACGGCAACAGTAGCAGTTGTAACAACAGCGTGAACGGTATTAGCCTACTCTCCCTCCCACACACACGATCCATACACAGCTGTAAAAAGAGGTACGATAAAGCTCTTGAAGCAGGGGGAGAGTGGACCCAATAGCGACTAGCGAAGAGGCGGGGACAGGAGCTGTGAATCGACCCCTGCAACCACATACAGGTGAGTACGGAGGTCTGGACCACAGTATGGGAGGGAAGATGAGAGGAGGCAGCAGTAGACCCAGCCCAACACCGCCCGCACACCTCATCCCTTTGTTCTCCTCCCTGCTACCCACGCCCACTACCCCGCCCACTTTTCCACCCTAGCACGCCCATCAGTGTTGCTCCTGACAATATTCTCTGCACAATGACTGCTCAATTTCTTAGTATCAATACTTGAAGATTTATGCTTGCTGTGTAGGCGACACGTTTCAACCATTAGGATACCCCAGTGTTGCACAGGTGTCTTATTCATCAACTTGTCAGTATTGTATACCATTCCATAATTCTTCATGCTGTACTTTGGTCTCCTTACCGTACAATTAATACACAATTAATCTCCTTCGACCCCCCCCCCCAATCGCATACATTAAAACCCTTTTTCTCGGGTATTAGTGTTCTTGACTGGTGTTGTACAACTGACGTGCAGCCTTAATGATCCTCGTGTAGTAGATAAGCTTTAAACCGAATTAGCCACTAATCATTGTGATCTTAAAAAAAAGTACAGCTTAGAAATCTCATTAAAAACTTCACACCTGGCTACCCCACAAAGCCTTAAGTACACACTGCTCTGCAACACCCCCCCCCCTCTCCACCTTCATCCTGCAACACTGTCTCCCTCCCTCCCTCATTCTACTTACCCCCACAACCACTGTTGCAGTCCCCACCACCACCTCCTCCAGCCACGTCGTTCGTACAAACCACCTTTTCCAACATTTGATGCCGCACTTCCAACATTTGATGCCGCACTTCCAACATGTGATGCCGCACTTCCAACATGTGATGCCGCACTTCCAACATGTGATGCCGCACTTCCAACATGTGATGCCGCACTTACAACATGTGATGCCGCACTTCCAACATGTGATGCCGCACTTCCAACATGTGATGCCGCACTTCCAACATGTGATGCCGCACTTCCAACATGTGATGCCGCATTCTCCCTCAAAACTCGACCATGGAGATCAGGGATGTTATCAGTGAAAACCGTGTTTATCGTCCTCTGAATGATAATATAGCTTCACTTATTGCTATATTTCTGCATTTTCTCTCATTTGTGACCTGAGAAAGATCCAGGACTGACCGAAACGTCTTGTGTGGTTTTTTGTGAATCGTTTCAGCCACGATACTGTGACCCTTATTCTTCAGTGTGTATCTGCTGATGGTAATAAGGTACGATCTTTATTATTGATTATAATTACAACGGCATTAGTTACCAAGTACCTAGTGAAGGAAATAAGGTGACAACTTTATTACTGATTATAACGTCATTTACGAGGCATCTACTGTGGCAGATAGGTGCGATACTTATTACAACGGCCTTAGTTGATATGCATCACCCGAGGGCCATCAGATGCGGTCTACATCACTGAGT
This sequence comes from Cherax quadricarinatus, assembly GCF_038502225.1. Taxonomy (NCBI): domain Eukaryota; kingdom Metazoa; phylum Arthropoda; class Malacostraca; order Decapoda; family Parastacidae; genus Cherax; species Cherax quadricarinatus. The sequence continues at coordinate 9,044,399 of NC_091333.1, read as the reverse complement.
GTAACGATATACTTATGGAACACAGGTCGTTGGAGATCAGATACTAGTTTTTTTTTTTTTTGGAGCAAGCAATGAACACGCCTTAGATACTCTCTTACACCAGACAGATTTTCTATAATCTAAAAATTATTCAGCTGGAGAGAGCAATATAATCAGTTTCATTTTTCCTTCCTGATAAATCCTTCACTTAGGCTGAACTTCAAGATTAGTTTTATTTTCAGATATGAGAGGTGACTGACACCAACACAACCCACTCTTGGAAAGTATCTAGAATGCTTTACTATTTTTAACTGCAGATTTCGCGCTATAAAAGTCACTGGAACTTTTACCAGGGGATAGTTTGGCCTTTGTCCAAATGCAGGATATTTGTACACAACAGTTACTGAATAGTGAGATGGTTGAGGAAGCAGAGACGTCACTGCAGTGAGTTGGGCGTCACGGCAGTGAGTGGGGCGTCACAAAACCCCATAACGATCATCACATCAGTGGTATACAGTACCGGCAATTCAGAAAGGTAAGCCATGGAGGCCTGGTCTGGGACCGGGTCACGGGGAGAGGGTGGCTTCTGGAATCTACTCCAGGTAAACAGTCTGGTATATTGCAGAGATGTTTTCCCTGCTCAGCAGTCTTCTTCAGTCGAAATACGGAGGTGACAAATACCGGAGACATCGAAGTACCGGGGAGGCAGATATGAAGTGGCCAGTACCGGAGACATCGAAGTACCGGGGAGGCAGATATGAAGTGACCAGTACCGACCTCTAAGAAGCAAGACTCAACCAACAGACGCAGCTACAACTGATGACATGACGGACAGACGCAGCTACCATTGATGAACATGACGGACAGACGCAGCTACCACTGATGAACATGACGGACAGACGCAGCTACCATTGACGAACATGACGGACAGACGCAGCTACCACTGATGAACATGACGCACAGACGCAGCTACCACTGAGGAACATGACGGACAGACGTAGCTACCACTGATGAACATGACGTGAACCAAGCATGAACAAATTAGTCGTTCCTAACTTGGCATGCGCAACAGGCACAGGCACATATCCAGTATACCATGAATATTTATACAACTTTAACATGCTGTATAATTACTGGTCTGTTTTTTTCCCTACAACACAAACTTATTACCTGAATGTACGCATTTTTATTGATCCGAGGAAGGAAGTGGTAAAAATTTAGACACCTGGGACCACTATCTATTGCTTTATTGGATTAGGGGGAAAATGTTGCGAGGGAAGTGGTCGACTCTGCACGAGGCTCCGAGGTTTCCATCGCACGAGAACAACACACGCCAGGCATTAGATCACTTCTTGACAAGTTCATTCAAAGTAAAAGGACACAAGTACAACTGTGACATTTTATTGTGCCAATGTTTCGCTTTCCAGGAGCTTTATCAAGCCGTAACGGCTTGATAAAGCTCCTGGAGAGCGAAACGTTGGAACAATAAAATGCCACATTAGTTGCACTTGTGTCCTACTTACATATTGTCGGTAATTCTAACAACATTAATACAAGTTCATTCAAGATAAAGGATTAGACATACAGTAAAGTAGGTATGCAAATTGGAAACGACGGAGTGGGATGAGTGGGGTTGAGGTATCGTCAGTACAAGCCAAGGTCACCCACGGCTCTCCTGAGACGCCGCCCTTCGTCCTCTAGTAGAGTTCTCAGCTGGTTGCCACCACCTGTGTGACCAAAGACACCACCTGTGTAATAAAGAGTCCTCAAGTAAACACTTGAGAACTTTCAAAACGAGAGATGCCAAGCCCATGATGATCCTTTTCAAATCACTTGTTCTCTCTAGGTTGGAATACTGCTGTACATTAACATCTCCATACAAAGCAGGTGAAATCGCAGATCTAGAGAGTGTACAGAGATCCTTTACTGCACGTATAAGTTCTGTCAAGCACCTTAACTACTGGGAACGCTTGGAAGCACTTGACTTGTACTCGTTGGAACGCAGGAGGGAGAGATATATCATAATCTACACTTGGAAAATCTTGGAAGGAATGGTCCCAAATCTGCACACAGAAATCACTCCCTACGAAAGTAAAAGACTGGGCAGGCGATGCAAAATGCCGCCAATAAAAAGTAGGGGCGCCATTGGTACACTAAGAGAAAACACCATAAGTGTCCGGGGCCCAAAACTGTTCAACAGCCTCCCATCAAGCATTAGGGGAATTGCCAATAAACCCCTGGCTGCCTTCAAGAGAGAGCTGGACAGATACCTAAAGTCAGTGCCGGATCAGCCGGGCTGTGGCTCGTACGTCGGACTGCGTGCGGCCAGCAGTAACAGCCTAGTTGATCAGGCCCTGATCCATCGGGAGGCCTGGTCATGGACCGGGCCGCGGGGGCGTTGATCCCCGGAATAACCTCCAGGTAACCTATTCGGCAGCTTCCCTCGCAGGCTCGTCTACCTTACATCTGTGCATTACACAGTAGTCTAGCATTCCATAAGATATAATCGACTGTCAGACTTTCTCATCTCTGGCTACATCACACCAAGCAAGTCTTGCACGGCCAGCATCCCAACATACCTTCACAGCACAGAGCTACATCTCCAGCATCCTAGCATTCCTTCACAACACACTGACCAACTATTTATCACTAAAATAGAATAACGTAATAATTCTGCTTCACTTGCCATAACAGTTATGGGAACTGTTCTTTTCCTGGCTTAAACTGGCCACATATTAGAAGCTTCTAATGAAGCTATCAGTAACGAAACGTTGTCAGCAAGTGAATGCCGTAGACGCAGCCGCAGACAACCATGACAGCACTACCTAGGAAATCATATTAACTCGGGTCATTAACCTCACCCTAACTCTGAGGTCGTGGGTGAGGCAGTGTGATGGTGATGGGAGGCAGGTGGTGAAGGGGTCAAGCAGCCACACACACAAAAAAATAATAA
>NC_091333.1:9008967-9036467 GCF_038502225.1 Cherax quadricarinatus | reverse complement strand
GCTCATCTGAACTGTGATGTCAGCACACTTCTGGCAAGACGGCGATTAAACGAGTGATGGTGAACGCATTTCCTCTTTTCTGAACCCTTCCTTCGTGGAAGGCTGCCATTACATTTAAAATAAAAATACACGTACAGACGCAAGCACACGCACACACAGGTACCCAGTCACTACAACCACACTTGAAAAACAACGCTAATATACACCTGCATGAGCTACCCGCCTCACGCCACTTGTTCACTGCTACCCAACTGTGAAGACACAATATACATTCCTGCTTGAATTGCTCTCATTGTCTCTGCACACCTGGGCGGTACACGTACGAGCCTGGCCCATGGCCGGGCTCCGGGAGTAAAAAGACTCTCGAAACTCAAAGGTATATCAAAAGGTACGTGCGTACGTACGCATACACCCCCCTATTTCCTGTGTACTAGCTGTTGACATGATAAACATATCACCTGCCATCCCTCTCAAGATTTATCTATCCCAAGTCTCCTTTTCCTTCGTCTCTCCTGTCCCTATTCCATCCTCCTGACTCACCCATCCTCCTCCCCTATTCTCAAACTCGCTTGTTTACCAGTCTCCTCTCAAGACTCTTACCTGGAAAGAGAAAACTCTAGTACCTAGCCACCAGCTGGACTAGACTCTCACAGATCTGAAACAAACCTTGATTAAAGAAGAGGTTTTAATAGACGTTGTTTAATTATCGATGTTTTATTAAAGACGATATATTTTCTCTGATAAACTCGTTTTTTGCCGACTCTGGACGGTGATGGTAGGGGATACCAACACCATAGTAAAAATGTGCGTTTAGAGCAATAAATCCCACTTGTGTGGGCGAAACGAGCCTTCTATTTGTGAACTTTAAAAGCCCTCTTTGGGTAATGAGCAAAACATCCTCAATGAGATAATTCATTCAACTGCAGTAGATCTATCCAGGGCTAGATCTAATTTAGTGCTTATCCGTTTTTACGTTTTAAAAGCAAGAACACTGTCATACCCCAACGGGGCAGGGCCAAGACCCCAACGGGGCAAGGCCAAGACCCCAACGGGGCAAGGCCAAGACCCCAAGTGGGGCAAAACCGGTTGGCTAGTAACTCCAGTCGGCCAGTAAAGTCAGATATTTAATGAAACTTTTCACAGCTCAGTAGGCTAAAGTCTCCTGTCACTCAGAACTGGTTTTCGACCCAAGAAGATAAATATAGCGTTTAATTTTAGCACGTCAAGGCGTGTCGAGTATGTAAACAGAAGCATAACGACTTTGTAGACGGCGCCGGGGAACAGGAGGTTAATGGCTACCTACCTTGATACTTGGGTGTTCCAGGGGTCAACGCCCCCGCGGCCCAGTTCTTAACTAGGCCTCCCGGTGGATTAGGACCTGATCAACTAGGCTGTTACTGTTGTCCGCATGTAGTCCAACGTACTAGCCACAGCACGGCTGGTCAGATACTGACTTTAGGTATCTATCCAGCCCCCTCTTGAAGACAGCCAGGGGTCTACTGGTAATTCCCCTTATGGCTGATGGGAGGCTGTTGAACAGTCCTGGGCCCCGGACACTTAATGTTTTCTCTTAGTGGACCAATGGCGCCCCTACTTTTCATTGGGGGTATGTTGCATCGTCTGCCCGGTCTTTCACTCCCCAATCACGGAGTAATTGGGGAGTAAACGTCGGACCGAAATGTTGTCGTGAGTTTAAATTTCCGAAGTGCGGGGTTGTTTGTGCATAAGAGGTAAGTGGGTGCTTTTATGCGCACTGAATTTTTACAAAGGTTAAGCCGGACACGGAGAGTGCCACAGACATTTCTGTGTCTGGTATTATGCCTGTGTTCTGTTGCAACTGTCATGAGAGAGTTTCAGGTCAGCACTGAAGTTGAGCTACAGCTCTTAATTACCTAGTCTAAGATGCCAACGTGACGGATGGTATGGCAGGAGTGCTCCAGGAGGGATATGCCACCTGCCCGCCTACACCAACCACCACTCAACACTGATACACGGGTGGGAGGGGAAAGGGGGTGGATCAAGCCATTGAATCCCACAGGTGAAGGGGAGGGTGAGGGAATGAACTCAAACGAGCACACCTCACAGGCGAGAAGATAGTTAGGATATATGGCATATACAAAACACTGATAACCACTACATAATTACGTACACTGTCACGAGAAGATCCTACCAGCATATCTGCGAAGAACAGCCTTGAAGTGATGACGTTTGTAGTACAAGGGAGACCAATCATCTATCTCCTGGGCCAGTGCTAATATTGGCTTGTTGCTCGCGTATATTTTAAGTTAAGCTTCTGTTTGGATTTTTAACCCGGAGGGTAAGCACCCAGGATAACCCGAGAAAGTCAATGTGTCATCGAGGACTCTTATTTTCAATGGGGTCCTTTAAATCCTGTCCCCCCCCCCAGGATGCGATCCACACCAGTCGCCTACACCCAGGTACTTACTTGCTTGCTAGGTTAACAGGGACAACAGGCGCAAGGAAACACGCCCAATGTTTTCTTCCTTGCCGGATATCAAACCACGGACACTCTGAGTGGGGCGAGAGCGTTGCCTACCAGGCCACAGGACACCAGATCTACCGCTTCTCCCAGATGCACCTTTGAATTAAGCCCTAGGAAGAGTTGGTACGAGAACAAGAAGCCAGCACGGCCACAGATGCTAATTTCCGGTGTGAGCTTGAGAAGAATTCCTTACTCAGCAATACACTTGTGAAATGCGTGACTGAGGTACATGCGGGAGCTGGAGAGGCAGAGTGGGAGATGCTCGTCTCAAGGGCGTGGCTCAGGTACGTTGACCCTGCTACACAAATTAACCCCCTCCTTCCTACCCAACTCTCACCATACTTTCCCCCTCCTCTATCATACCCTTCCCTACCACTCCTCCCCCCAAACACTATACTTCTCCCATCCCCATACCTTCCCTTCCACCCCCACATAACTCCCATTTTTAAAGTATCATATATTCCCTTGTTTCACCCCCTTCCCCTCCAGCCACACCATACCTTCCCCTCCAGCCACACCATACCTTCGCCTGTCCCCAAAGTCACCATATCTTTGAATACTCTTCCTACCTGCTCACCGTCTCTTTCCTCTCCCTCTCTTCTCGTACAGGCGCGCTACTTGCCTATATTCGCCGTCTTCTCCATCACAACAGAAGCCATGATAACATCTGACGCTGCATGGGAGGCTGCTGGCCACTAGCGGTACCTGAGGCAGCCAACACCAACACTTTACGTACGCCAGCCTCCCTCCCGTCTTGCTACTCCGTGCCTCCAATGATGCTACACTTGCCATGGGTTCTAACCCTACCCGTACGGTGGTTTGTTTCCAACAGTGTTATTACGATTTCGCGAGTCGTGCTACACTTGCTAAAGATGCGCATATAGATGCTGCTGTAACGTAGCGGAACACAGCACTGTTGAAGCATCACGAACACGTAAGAACAATATAAATTAAGTTTGGTTGCAACATATACAAGTACGGAATCAAACGCTGACAAAAACTATACTGCAAAAATTAAAGACCCATGAAACAGAGGCAACAACCAAGAAAATATCACGCTAAGTTAAAATAACCAGCATCATTTATTTTTTAAAGACTCGTACAGTTAATATTACAAAAGTCAAGATTTGGCCGAGAAGATCAAGCCAAGATCAAACAGCACACCACAGCATCACAGTCAGCAGCATGCCACAGCATCACAGTCAGCAGCATGCCACAGCATCACAGTCAGCATCATGCCACAGCATCACAGTCAGCAGCATGCCACAGCATCACAGTCAGCAGCATGCCACAGTATCACAGTCAGCATCATGCCACAGCATCACAGTCAGCAGCATGCCACAGCATCAGTCAGCAGCACGCCACAGCATCACAGTCATCAGCACGCCACAGCATCACGCCACAGCATCACAGTCAGCAGCACGCCACAGCATCACAGTCAACAGCACGCCACAGCATCACAGTCAACAGCACGCCACAGCATCACAGTCAACGGCACGCCACAGCATCACAGTCAGCAGCACGCCACAGCATCACAGTCAGCAGCACGCCACAGCATCACAGTCAACAGCACGCCACAGCATCACAGTCAACAGCACGCCACAGCATCACAGTCAACAGCATGCCACAGCATCACAGTCAACAGCACGCCACAGCATCACAGTCAGCAGCACGCCACAGCATCACAGTCAGCAGCACGCCACAGCATCACAGTCAACAGCACGCCACAGCATCACAGTCAACAGCATGCCACAGCATCACAGTCAACAGCACGCCACAGCATCACAGTCAACAGCACGCCACAGAATCACAGTCAACAGCACGCCACAGCATCGCAGTCAGCAGCACGCCACAGCATCACAGTCAGCAGCACGTCACAGCATCACAGTCAACAGCATGCCACAGCATCACAGTCAACAGCACGCCACAGTATCACAGCAGCACGCCACAGCATCACAGTCAGCAGCACGCCACAGCATCACAGTCAGCAGCACCTACAAACAGGTGACTATCGGTAGGGTTTACATATCCACGAGTTACAGCCTAAGAGGGTCATTTCTCTCTATGTCTGCAGAGTTTACTTTAATCCTTAGTTTAGAGATTAAAATATTCTTGTCTGGCGGTGATGAAATGATTACTATGCAGTCGATAACCTTTAAACCCCATTAGCCAACCTTACCGTGTGACTTGTAAACGATCACATGTCGGACCGAAACGTCGTCATAAGCTTTCCTCCTATGTGCGGGTTAATTGTGTATTGTTCCCGTCACGGTATTGTGCCTTTTTTGTTCTTTTCTAACAGTGTACCCAATCCTTAATCACCCGGGAATCCTCCCACAGTAACAATTACTGTTGAAAGACTTCTGAACATCCACGTCCGGTCAACCCTTGATTGCTTGCTGTTCGTCTGTAGTGCTCACCAAGGACATACTGACGTACGTGGCCCATACAGCCTGTTATAAAGCAAACTGTAGATAGCAACCTTCACCTCGACATCCGCCCATTCATTTCCTAGGCTCTCGGCATGTCCCTTGTACACTGTGCATGGATAAGAGTTAACCAATTCTGATTCTATATCGCAGGGTGGAGTAACACTGGGCCAGCGCTAATAGTGCACACCCAGCCTAAACAGACTGTAAACAGGGACGCCATTTAAATAGGTTAGTCATTAAGATTAACAGCGTGGAACTGAGTTCTGCACGGACGATTAGTAATTTGGCGTGTGTCCTCACTAACGTTCCCAGCAGAATCAACCTCGCTATCGCTCTCTGACCTGTCATTTAAGAGCCTGATCCGCTAAGTACAAAACGAATTATGTTATGATGTCACTCCGGGAGAGCCTGCAAAGATAACACAGTACATCTTGCTTTATCAAGATATCATTCACAAGATTCCTCTATTAACATTATGAAAAGAATAAATACCGTGGCGAAACTTCGTCCGGCTACACACGTCGTATTTAACAGCAACAGCAAGTGTATTTCTATCAAATGTCGCCCAGTTCTGCACTTCAACAAACTCTTTGAAGAACAGTATCAAAGGACTAAGACGTAACACTGATGATACAAAAGCCTAACGCCATTTCTTTACTCCCCCCCCCCACACATCCATTCACAAATAAGCCACACAACACAAATAACCCGCACATTTACAAGCCCGACCAAAACGTCGTCATAAGCCTCTCTTTCCTATGTGCGGGTTATTTGTGTATTGTTCAAGTCGCGGTATGTTGTCTTTCTGTTCTTTGTAAACCACACTTTCGAGAAGAAAATATAAATGAAGTTTCTGTCAGTCCTACACAGACTACATTTGAGAATTTTTCCAGCCACGGTATCGGAACTTTATCCTTCCCACACATCTAACCTTACCTCGGCACACCCCGCTAGAAAACGAGAGTGATCATTTGTGGCCGTGGAGCACGTGAAGCCAGTGGTAATTGCGTATGCTACTGACGTCCCCACCTTTACCACCACTATCACTGACGTCCCCACTATCACCACCTTCCTCCATCCCAGCAACGCTACTCTCTTCATGGAGAATTTAGCCCACTATAACAACGACAAGCAGCCACACACCTGCCTCCCTCCCCTCTCCCTCTCCCCAGGACGATGCTGACAAATGACCATAAGTTGCTACCTCAGTGTTGGCTAAGGTTTTAGATGGCCACCACACTCCGCACTAGCCTCGTCACCACAATGACTGGTGCTGCACTCGCCACCACATCACCAGCCTCGTCACCACAACAATGTCTGGTGCCACACTCGCCACCACAACAATGACTAGTGCCACAGTCACCACAGCTACACAAGGTCACCAGACTGGATGACACAGCAACACGCTGACGTTAACCTGTCTGGCAGGAAAACTAGACCACCAGTCAGCCAAGGTGACAAACCTCTATAGTCCATCCATCAATATCAAATACGATACCAACACAATCTCTAGACTGATATGTTGCAATACGAGCTTGCTCTGCACCTGTGTCTTTCCTGCAGCACCAACACCAGCTCACTTTACTAGTGATCCCACTAATACCCAGTTCAGTGGTGGATCTGCTAGAAACTAATGAAGCTTAAGCTTCAGGTCTCCTTATCCCGGAGGGGCCCAAAAAGCGACTTTAGTCCACATTGGTTAAAATTTTTTGGGTCTACTGTATGAGAAGGGGTTGCGAAGGTGCCCCTATAACAGTTCAAGCTTTCTGGCCCCAAAAATGTAGGTCCGCCACTGACAGTTACACGGGGAACCACTAGTAACAACTGCTACAAATGTTAATAAAGACAATACACTATTTCAGACTAAGCCGCCCACACCTCAAAAAAAAAAAAAAAAAAAATGCACGCAGCTTTGAAGGTGTCTTCACCAAATACAACTTCAACAACAAGAACATCACCTGGGACCAGGTGAACCATGTTGGGAAGATATCTTAAATAACATGAATCCAAACCAGTGTCTTGAAAGGATCGACTTCCTGGCAGCTGATGTATGTTCAAGGCATATTAGCCCTGGGTCTCCATCGCCCCCACTCAAGAGCGACCTCGAGCTCCCGTCCCCCAAGAGATACCAGTCCCATCAGCTATTGCCTCCCCTACATTTTTCTCCCTTCAGGTGGAGATGCCTTTATCCCGGAGAAGGGATATTGATCCAAGGAATTGCAGCTACCCTTCCTTCCCTTGAATCAAACCTGACAAGTTAACACTCCGTAGCCGCTGTACGACTCCTGCAGGTTTAACAATTCACCCTGATTAGAATAGTAACTTACTAGCGCCTAGTCTTTAGTAATTCCTAGTATATCAACAACTACTAAGACGAAGTCTTAGAAGACATGGTAATGATGGACCAACAGCAGCAGGAAGCTGCGAGGAGCTGGTGGTGGATGAACAGCGGCAGGAGGTGAGGAGGGTAGTACAGATAGGGTGATGCCTGGCATGTTAGTACCCACTATGCCCGAGGCGCTGTGGCCTCTACAGGCATCCTTCCTCCTCCTCCTCCCACGTCCCACTCTTCAATCAGCTCCTCACGTCCTCCCGTGTTGATCACTTCACCTCACCCATGAAACAACAACATTCTGGCAACATTACCGAAGAACTGCTCTAAGAACTTCAAGCATAAGCAGGAAGATCTCTGAGAAGATCCACAGGTGTCCTTGAGAGAGGCTGCGGCCCGGCAATTGGCGTCTTGGTGTCGGGGACCCCTGGAAGATGGTAGAGGACTTGCAGCTCCCCACGCTGCTACTCTAGGATCTAGTAACACGAGGATCACTACTACACCAGGGTCCATCCTAAGGATGATCTGTGTACATAGTTACACGGGCGTCCCCAGAGCATCTTTCTATCATTAAGGATGCAGCTTCGGTTATTTTGGACCCTCGGTACAGTGTCGCAAGACTTTACAATAAATACCACCAATTCCAGCGTTTATCAGTTTCAGAACACAGCCTTCCATAGGCCTCTGATTATTTTCAATCTCCAGTTAAAGCATATAAACACCACCAATCTTAATAGACCTTTCATCAATAACATCCACCCGGCCTAGCTGCATACCCTCATGCGCCGTTCCATCACCTCTTACCTAACACCTCCGGCGGCCACCACCACTACGGACGCCATATCTACACCAGCTTCATTAGCCTCTACTATTACACCATCACCACTACATCGTCGTTAACACCATAACGTCAATCACCAGCCACTACATCCAAAACAAAACCTCCAACAGCCACTAACCACAAACTATCAGCTAATACAACCATATCACAACCTCTACTAATAGGCACTACCCCCACACCACCTCTGCCGTCACCACCACCAGCAGCCACTACTGCAGCGTCTCTTCTAATCTCGTCAGCAGAATCCCGCCTGACAGTGACCTCCCAATACCCAACCATTAGCCTCCTACTGCCTGCCTCAGGAGGTTACTTAATGGAGGGGAATCGCCAACCTTCCGCCACCACCACCACCACCACCACTTTGCCCTTCTGTTTATTCCTCTCTATCTTCCCTTCTTCCACGCTCCTCTTCCTAATCTCTCCTTTCCTTTACACCTGTTTCACTCCATTTTACTCCTGTTAATTCCTCTTCTATACAGCATGCCCAGGCATGAACAGCTAACCCGGCATTACGAAAACAATCAATAAGGTATAGTCCTCCGAGTCTAAGTCGTGTGTTACAGTTTCACAATCGCAGATCTGAGTGTGGCCAATGTTGCAGCTGGTGTGGTCAATATTGCAGCTGGTGTGGTCAATGTTGCAGCTGGTGTGGTCAATGTTGCAGCTGGACTGATGTAACTAGCTGTGGAAACATAACTTTTAACCACCCGCCTACCCACCCGTTAGTCCTGAAAGATACCTGTAATGCATTCCGGATCGGTACCAAACGAGACCTCTAGATTGATGGCGCTATCACTTAGTTAGGCTGTTGGTGCTAGCCATACGCAGTCCCAACATAACCACTGCATCACAGCCCGGATTATCAGAAAGTTAGAGAAACGTATCAAGTAACACTGAAAACAGCTAAGAGTCTGTTGCTACCTTTCATGTAGATTTGTGGTGCGTTAGACGGCAAGTGCTGACGACAAGTGCTGACGACAAGTGCTGACGGCAAGTGCTGACGACAAGTGCTGACGGCAAGTGCTGACGACAAGTGCTGACGGCAAGTGCTGCCCGAAGCACAAGTGTCAAAATAAACCAAATAAAGCGCAGATTCGGTAGTAAGATAAGGTTTAATGTTTTACCAACAGATACAAGAAATACTGCCGGAACGAAGGTGGAAATTCTCGAGAGGAAACTGAATTCCTTACCTTTACCTTTGATGAGTTTCGAGTGTGTTTCTACTCCTGGAGCCCGACCGTAGGCCAGGATAGTCTGGTTCTAGCTTGGTTAACCAGGCTGTTGCTGCTGGAGGCCCAGCAGCTTGCCAGATTGTGATGGCGGCCAGCGAACCGCAGGCAGCAACAGCCTGGTTACTCGACAGCCGAGATGCGGTCCGGCTGCCAGAGTACAACTCTCAAGACCGGTCACAGGTACGGAAACAAAGAAAAGGCACAATTGCAGGATAGGTTTTCACCATGACGAAGTCTGGCTCCGTGTGTAGACCATCGTCCGGTCAACTGACTATTACCCAGGGCGAAACGTCGTCACAATCAAAGACCATTTTTATACCCGTGTCTTCTCCAGTGTCGTGGACTGTGCATCTTCGTATACAAACATGTTAATATATGCATAGTTGTGTATGTACGTACGTACACGCACACACACAAACGCACACACTACAGGTTACTACGTCTCCGGGGGTTTTAAGACACTACTACACGAGGTAAACAAAGGCGAGGACTGGAGTGTCTCAAGGCGGGGGGAGGCGGGGCGGGGGTTTAAATGCCCCAAGAACCGGTTTTGAAACGGGAGGGGGGAGATGCTGGGAAGAGAGGGATGAGAGTGGGTGGGGATGAGAGTGGGCAGGGAAGGGAGGAAGGGCAGGTGGGTGTGAATGAGAGGGCAGGTGGGTGTGAATGAAAGGGTAGTGGGTGGATGGGTTTGATGTAAATAGGAAGAGGAAAATAGATAGGGGATTTTATCTAAAAGTGGATACTCAGCAGTGTGCTGCTACCGTATTGTGTATACATAGTACACAGTGAGAACAAAAGCTAGCTATATTTGCCAGTCAGATTCCATCACGCAGGATAGGTTACAGTGTTGAAATGTGTCAGCCTGAGCTGGGAGACTCCAGTAGTGTCAGCCTGAGCTGGGAGACTCCAGTAGTGTCAGCCTGAGCTGGGAGACTCCAGTAGTGTCAGCCTGAGCTGGGAGACTCCAGTAGTGTCAGCCTGAGCTGGGAGACTCCAGTAGTGTCAGCCTGAGCTGGGAGACTCCAGTAGTGTCAGCCTGAGCTGGGAGACTCCAGTAGTGTCAGCCTGAGCTGGGAGACTCCAGTAGTGTCAGCCTGAGCTGGGAGACTCCAGTAGTGTCAGCCTGAGCTGGGAGACTCCAGTAGTGTCAGCCTGAGCTGGGAGACTCCAGTAGTGTCAGCCTGAGCTGGGAGACTCCAGTAGTGTCAGCCTGAGCTGGGAGACTCCAGTAGTGTCAGCCTGAGCTGGGAGACTCCAGTAGTGTCAATAAGAATATCGTCAAGTATTCCATTAAAGATTCATCAGTTACGACAGCTTCAAAGATTTCCTTCCAGCAGAGCTGCAGTGACCGTCACTTGGGAACAAACATTGCTCATCAAGTCAAGCACATGTGAGAGGACTAGATGTCCTAGTGTTAACCTGAACACTGAAGTGGTGTAGTGCAGTGAAAGACTACCTGTGGGCTACTTGTAGTCGCTTCTAGAGGTCACCGACCCTCACGGCCCGGTCCCGGACCAAGCCAACTGGTTCCTAGCAATGGTTATATTTAAAAATATACACATACCGTATGTACACGCATACAATATGTGCAGACACTTATAAATACACACACACACACACACACACACACACACACACACACACACACACACACACACACACACACACACACACACACACACACACACACACACAAAGGGTGTATGCTAGGGATGATAGCGAAAGGTGAGTAGATGGGTAGTATAGATGGATGGATGGGTGGGTGGGATGAGAGGGAAGGGTAGGAAGGAGGGTTAGGTAATGGGGAGGAGGAGGGGTAGTAGATGAAGTTGCGTGGGATGGGAGAGAGGGAAGATAGAAGAGAAGGCTGGGTGGGTGAGGGAGGGTAGGGAAGGTACAGGAAGCAGCAAGCATGCACACCACCACCTGACCAGTCTGCCCAATGTCTGCTCACACCAACACTGCTTGCGACGGTCGTGGGAAAATGGAACGAGGAAGCGGTAGAGGCAAACTCCATACACAGTTTCAAGAGCAGGTACGATACGACCCAAATGGCCAGAAACCAACAATGCCAATGGACATAACTTAAGAATCCGAATCAGAACAAAATTTAGATTCATAACAAACAAATACCAACATTTTATTTATAACTGAATTTCCAGTTTAAGGGTCGTCATCCTACCTTAACTGAAGACCAAATTTAGGGTAACAACCTCCCAGGATGTCTCACACAGCACTGGATAACTATTCATTACTTATTCACTGTTAAATGAATCAAGACAACAGGTATAAGAAGCCACGACTAACGTCACCAATTCGCCTCTCGATGGATCACGAAATGGTAATGACACGATTGCAGAGGAACCATACCACGGGTGGGGTTAAAACCCGCGATCAGTGTGTCTCAAAACTCCAGACCGACGCGTTAGCCACCGGATAACGCGTCGGTCTGGAGTTTTGAGACACACTAATCGTGGGTTCTAACCCCACCCGTGGTATGGTTTTTTTGTTCGCCTCTCGATCTAACACGGATCCTTCAGCTGAAAGCCGAAGGTATGAACACAGAGACAAGACTTTTTATACTCGTTTGTCACCTTCAGTGCATCAACTATCCTTATCTAGAGTGCATATCAGCCAGGTTCTTGTGGCTATGTAACCCTGCGGGTAGCATGGAAGCAAGAACCTGATTGATCAGGCAGTCAACGAGGAAGCCTGACCAGGCTCCGGGAGTAGAATAACTCTGGTAACATGTCATAGAAACACTGCATATTCCAGCAACAAGAACTCGCCGAGCCACAACGATAGCAAGCAATTAACCAATATTCAAATGTATACAAGATTACAACAGGTTTTCTCCCCTCCTCACACAATTACCGGACTGTTTTTAACATTATGATAATTGGCAGGAAGCCTTAAGGTAGACTGGCTCGGTGTAAAGGTAATTGGTGTGAGCAAGATAAGGCAAACGTCTACTACCACTTACCCCGCCGCGACCACCGGTGGGTACACGTTGCCACTACCCACGCAAAGGCTACCTTAATCACCTTGTTATTGCCTATAAAATCTATCCTTAGCAAAGTAAAAAGCTCAGTACCTCCAGGCAGCACGGTCCTGGCGCCTCTCTCATTCTCGTATCATAGATTTAAAAAAAAAAAACGCAGCTTAGTGGCATCCTTTGCAGACAGCTCACAAATTAGCACCCGAGGTACCTTGGTGGACGACTGAAAAACTGCAAGACGATGTAAATAGCCATTCAGGAGGAGGTAGACATTAACATGCTCAATGGTGACAAATATTTGCTCAAAAATGAACGAAAATGAACTCAAAACCGACACTGTATACGAAACATAGGAGGTTCACTACATACAGCGAAAAACTTTCGTAAAAGACCTGGGTACAATACTGTCTGGTGACCTATATTAAATAAGACCAAACAAGTGCAGCAAAAGCCATGACAGTGACAGAGGTGGATAATGAGAACTTTCAAGACAAGAGAAATAATGCCAATGGCAACACTAATCAAATCATTTGCGGTCTTTGGCTTGGAGCGCTGCTCAGTGTTGACGCTGTCGTTCAAGGCAGGATCGAGAGGGCAAAACTTGGGAAACAGTATGTTTACTGGCCAGAAAGAAGGTCTCAAAGAACTGAAAATTTACTCCCTAGAGAGGGACAGAGATATAAAAGTATTAAATAGACCCAGCAACAAGCAGGGGAGCTACGGACTTAATATGAGAACACTGTCATCATCCGTGGACCTCGACTACTCAACCTGCAACCAGCAGACAAATATTGCTGGAACAAGTGTGCAAGTCTTGAAGAGGAAACTGGATCACTACCTCTGATGTGCTAGATCAACCAGGCTGTGATGGATATGTAGGCAATTCGGCCACCAAAAGCAACAGCCTGGTAGACCAAGCTGCTTGCTTGGTCTACCATTGGTTTCTCGGCACAAACTGACATTTTCAACACCCTTCATGATCCCCGTCCTGCGTGACAGACTAAGGCAGAAACATAGCTAGCATTTGTTCCCACTGTTTAACTATCATACAAAATACAGTAGCAGCACACTGATGATGTATCTAGTTTTAATTAAAAAAGGGCCTGACCGAGAAAGTAGAAAAACTGTAAACAATTTACAGGTAAATCACAGGTAAATCTATATTCACGTGTCCAGCACTACAAAGTATCACCTGGTGAGCGTGACTACGCTACGTTTATCAGCCGAAAAGTTAACTACGGTAGTTTGATCCACAATGATGGTGCTGGTAGTGGCGGGGGATGGGGATGGCGGCAATGATGCGGGTGACAGACGAGTGGTGGTAGTGGGGGGGGGGGGGAGGAGCGGCTGTGATGCGGGTGACATGGGTGAAGACAGCAGCGCGCCCTGCAGCACCAGGGAGGTGGGTCACCCTGGTGACGGAAAATCAACACATTACCGCCCTGAAGAGAGCATATCCACCTACCCAAGACAGGTTTACACACCGGTTCTGGGTGTACTTCCCCTCGCCAGGATGAAAAGTACACCCAAATAAGAACATAAGAATGTAGGAACACTGCCGAAGGCCTACTGGCCCATACGAGGCAGGTCCTTATCAAAACGACATCTACCTAAAGCTACTCAAGAAATAACTCCCGTACCCCATGAAATGTGAATGTGAGTGTTAGACGGGGCCGTGGGCGTGGAGGCTACATTGCAGGTGCCAGGCTCAGAGAAAGTGGCTGGTACAATCTAGCGATCGCACTTACGCCCAGACAAGAGTCTCAAGGACGCTAATACGGGGGAAAAGTTTGTCTGGGGAATGGGCGCGGAAGCACGGGCGCGGGAACGCCTGAATGAGGGCACTGGAACGCAGGTTTGTGGGCGTGGGAGTGTAGGCATTGTGTCATACTTAAGGACTGCGAGCTTCCTCTAACTCCCGATAGAGCATTTTACCCCACAAACGCTACTTATAACGTTAATTACGAAGTTAAATTACACTGGGGAAAGTGATACAAGAGATGCCTAATTACTACACTAACAATGAAAATACGGGAATACGTAATTACTGATGAAGTACAACTTAGACAAGATTACTAAAACATAACATTAAAGGGGCTGGGGCTATTACCATGTTCTAGTACATATCTACGAGTCAATGAGATGCCAACTAGAGTGGAAGGTTCTCCTTAAAATTCTAAGAGGACTGTGTGGAGCGAGAACCAACGAAAAGGTACCAATCAAAATAGCTTACGAACCACTGTTCTCTATAGACCAAAACATTAGCTGATATAGCTTGTATTAACAGACTAAAACATAGCTTGATCAAATCTGTCAAAGAGATGGCAGTATCAGCAAAAGTTTGTTCTTCAACTAGACTCTGGACGCCAGGGAACCCCAGATCCGGCGTCAGGGGAAACCCCAGAGCCGGCGTCAGGGGAAACCCCAGAGCCGGCGTCAGGGGAAACCCCAGAGCCGGCGTCAGGGGAAACCCCAGAGCCGGCGTCAGGGGAAACCCCAGAGCCGGCGTCAGGGGAAACCCCAGAGCCGGCGTCAGGGGAAACCCCAGAGCCGGCGTCAGGGGGAACCCCAGAGCCGGCGTCAGGGGGAACCCCAGACCCGGTGGCAGGGGGAACCCCAGAGCCGGCGGCAGGGGGAACCCCAGAGCCGGCGTCAGGGGAAACCCCAGAGCCGGCGTCAGGGGAAACCCCAGAGCCGGCGTCAGGGGAAACCCCAGAGCCGGCGTCAGGGGAAACCCCAGAGCCGGCGTCAGGGGAAACCCCAGAGCCGGCGTCAGGGGAAACCCCAGAGCCGGCGTCAGGGGAAACCCCAGAGCCGGCGTCAGGGGAAACCCCAGAGCCGGCGTCAGGGGAAACCCCAGAGCCGGCGTCAGGGGAAACCCCAGAGCCGGCGTCAGGGGAAACCCCAGAGCCGGCGTCAGGGGAAACCCCAGAGCCGGCGTCAGGGGAAACCCCAGAGCCGGCTTCTCTTCAAGGAGGTTCACATTATCCTGGACTGAATGACTCACTCCATGGACCTAGAGTCCAGCATTTTCTTTAAGTTCAGAGTACTAAGATGCCCCCCCCCCACCCACCCTCTAGGCAAAAATTTTCAGCACAGTATAATCCACCAACGGGTTTAGCGCCTTTCAATGAATAAAATTTTCTCTGCGCTGACATCAGAAAAATATATATTTTTTTTTAAATTCGCTAAACCCGTTAGTCACAGCACCTTGCAACAAACGCTGTTTGGCCCATTTAGGTTTAGCGTTTCTCAATGCATGTAAATATTTCATGCGCGAGTGCTTTGATACTCGAAGGGTTCTTGATCCATGGAATCAGAACCACCCTCTCCTACCCTGGATCAAACAAAAGATGGCACATGCAGCTAAAACAAACACACAAACACATACACACATACACACATACACACACACACACACACACACACACACACACACACACTAATGCACCTAGTTGCGTTCGGCAACCGGGAAATACATTAATCTAACAAGAGCTCCTAAATTCATAAAAATACTAAAAGATAATTTTGCTACGTTGTTTTTCATGTGTCTACATGTGTCTACATGTCTAAATCAGTCTGGCAGCTCTACAAACAAGGAATATTACACCAAATGTAGGTGGCAGCTGGAAGGGCGACGCGGCTCTCCTTCCTGGACCAGCGTCCACCACAGTCATCACCTGACTCGCGAAATCATAATTACACGAATGCAAACAAATCATACCACGGGTGGGATTTGAACCCGCGGTCCGAGTCCGTGAGTCATGTTGACGGCTTTGAGGGGACTTGAGCTAGAGTTCGTCACGGCCATACTAACGGGAGATTCGTCTGTAAAAACTTGCATTTGTGGTCACAGTGGTGCCTGTGCTAACCTTCCTATGGTGTAGAAATATACCTAGTTGGATGAATCTTATTAAAGCTAGCTGGCCCAGTGGCTAACGCGACGGTCTGGAGTTTTGAGACACTGACCGCGGGTTCAAACCCCACCCGTGGTATAGTCATCGCCTGGCTGAGTGTTGCAACCCTACAACACCAAAAATCAGCACAATTCACTAATATTTCTACTGGTGTAACCCTCCCCCCTAATAAAATAAATAAATGAAATAATTATATATATAAATCCTATAAACATACTTTCATTCTTTAGCTGTCTTGGAACTACCCATAATGGCATCAGCCCAACTTTTAATTGGGGAAAAATACGGTACTTACAGTTCCTTATAATGAAATAATTTAAAACCCAGAATGTTGCCCAAGGCAGGGCTCAGAGAGGAGAAAAATGTTGAAACTCGAAGGTAAATGAGAGGTTGCCCACACACACACACACACACACACACACACACACAAACACACACACACACACACACACACACACACACACACACACACACACACACACACACACACACACACACGAGGAATTTGAGAGAATTTCTCAGATTTCTCAGTTTTTTTTTTTTCAGAAATTTTGGATCACACGTTCTCACACTGGGTCCTCCCATCAATCTTCACTCATTTAACTCGACTTAAAAGAATTTAAACTACCATATTTAACCCCGATATTAACACCTCGGATATTTACCTCCTTTCTTTACACTGTGATCTTTAACCCCGTTATTAAAACTTACTTAAAACTACACAACATTCGCCCCAGTTATTTAAACGTAATATTTAAAGCTAAATTTTCTAGGGTATTTAAACTATATATTTAAATTGTCCTATAAACTATGTTGTTGACTGGTGTCATGGATTGTTGTGCAGTATTTATGGTTTACCGAGTGTCACGCTGCGTTATTGTGCTCTGGTCTCTATGTATTGCCATGCCGTTATACCATTGTGTGTGTTATATTGTGTTATCGCGTGCTATACGAGTTTGTTTGTGTGTTATGTAATGTTATTGAATTTCGTTTTACTGTCTTGTGTTAAAGTGTTGTGGAGATGGTGTTACTGAGAGTTATGTAGCGGAGTGTTGCGTGTGTTGGTATTATGTAGTGTTACTGCGTTATACGGTATGTGGTGTTACTGAGAGTTACGTAGCGGAGTGTTGCGTGTGTTGGTATTATGTAGTGTTACTGCGTTATACGGTATGTGGTGTTACTGAGAGTTACGTAGCGGAGTGTTGCGTGTGTTGGTATTATGTAGTGTTACTGCGTTATACGGTATGTGGTGTTACTGAGATACACAAATAACCCGCACATAAAAGACAGAAGCTTACGACGACGTTTCGGTCCGACTTGGACCATTGACAAAGTCACACTGTGACTTTGTCAATGGTCCAAGTCGGACCGAAACGTCGTCGTAAACTTCTGTCTTTTATGTGCGGGTTATTTGTGTATCGTTCCAATCACGGTATTGTGCCTTTTTGTTATTTATTTGTGTTACTGAGAGTTATGTAGCGGAGTGTTGCGTGTGTTGGTATTATGTAGTGTTACTGCGTTATACGGTATGTGGTGTTACTGAGTTATGTAGCGGAGTGTTGCGTGTGTTGGTATTATGTAGTGTTACTACGTTATACGGTATGTGGTGTTACAGTATATTGTGCAGTATTGTGCATTATGTGGCGATATTCAACAAACTACGCTAACCTTCCATAGTGTATAGATAACACGTAGTTTGATGGTTCTTACTAGGCAGGTATGGTGTAGTGGTTAGAGTACCAGTCTGGTAAGTTTAGGGCTGGCTTGCCACAGGTTTCAGTCCTGTCTGTTCTAAGATTTATTTTTTTACAATTTAACTTGGACACATCAAAGGCGTTGCGTTTTATAATTTCACGAGTCAATCACCACCATCCCCCCCAAAAAAGCTTTTAATAACAACGACTAAATCAACAACAACAGCCAACAACAACAGTCAACAACAACAGCCAACAACAACAGCCAACAACAACAGCCAACAACAACAGCCAACAACAACAGTCAACAACAACAGCCAACAACAACAGCCAACAACAACAGCCAACAACAACAGCCAACAACAACAGCCAACAACAACAGTCAACAACAACAGCCAACAACAACAGCCAACAACAACAGCCAACAACAACAGCTAACAACAACAGCCAACAACAACAACGACGACTATCACAAAACTGTAAATTCCCATTCAGATGCCACTTTTCATGCGTGGCGAGTCAACATTATTCTTGAGAGCATTAAGAGAAACTCCCTAAATTCCCCATTACCACCTTCTTACAAGAGGAGCTTAAGGGCCAATTTAGTCGCTGTCTCCCGTAGTTATGCGGTAGGAAACAGCTCCGTTGATCAAGCACTCAAGAGTGAACCACTGAGTTGCGGCACTCTACAAAATTATGGTGAACGTGCAACATGTACATACATTACAACGTACATTACCACGTACACAGTTAGGTTCACAAATACACACAATACTGCTTTTATGGGGGATGGGGGGGTTATATTCTCACACACACACACACACACACACACACACACACACACACACACACACACACACACACACACACACACACACACACACACACACACACACACACACAAAATCTCTTCAGGTAATAACCATCCTGGGAGTTACTACCTTCTTGTTATACGAGTGGGGAAACTGAAGCCTGTTAAATATTTTGCACTCTGGTAGTACTGTTGGTCTCTACCGCCTCAAAAACACGTTAGATGGCAGGTAAATCTTACAGATTTCTACTTAGATTCAATAAAAACTTACGTTATTCATTCCAACGTGTTTCTTAATAGCTCTTATTCCTGCAGTATTTTAATAACAACTTAATAGATCTGATCCGAGGCCTGAAAGTGTAGGTAGTCATCTGTAACCTGCAGGAAGAGAGAAATATTAACACTACCACCATCATCATCTTCCTCCTAGTTCCTGATCTTCCTCCCCTTCCTTCCTTTCCCTGTAATTCCTATTCTTCCTCCTCTACCCCTCACACTACTGATCTTGAGGTGGTCTTATCACACGCTATAAACAGATAAATTATTCTGGTTAGCGTGGATTCCTGCGATGCGTGAGGGTCTAGGTCTTGGTGTGACGCTCACGGTGGCCCTGACAATCACGGTGACTCTCACGGTGGCCGTGACGCTTACCGTGACAATGACGGTGACTCGTGCTGCATTAATGTGAAATATATCTGCCAGCATTACGAATTGTCTTATCTTAAAAATTACTGCTGACATCACCACTCTTACTGTCACGACTCTCCTTGACGCTGGTGAGGGGCTCTTGATCTAGGGAATTGGATCTGTGCTCCAGTTCCCTGAATTAAGCCTGAATGCCTTCCATCCCCCCATAGGCGCTGTATAATCCTACGGGTTTAGTGCTTCCCCCTTGATTATAATAATAATACTGTCACGACTAATTTAATGCCATAAATCAGAAAAATCACTATCACAAAAAATATTAAAAAAATATTCAGATTACACAAACCTTATTTGTAACTCAAAGGTTACAGCAAATTCCGACATAAGGGGAAACATCCCCGCCATATATGCCGAATGATTATTACTATTTAAAGTGGAAAACCAGATGTTTGTGTACTACTCAGTGGGGGGAGAGCTGGAGGTTAGTTCGTCCCTCCATTAATTACCACAACACTACTCTCGCCTCATACACCCAGATAGACGATAGTCTTTAATCTAGATTAAAGTAAATAGTACTCAGCGGGCAGCTGAGTACTATTTATTTTAGTATTTACTATTTATTTAAAGAGAGATGCGCTAAACCCGTGTGAATGATAGGGCAGGGAAAGTCAGTGTTGGCGAAGACACCTCTCTCTTGCCCAAGCCAGTGACTGAAACATACTGTAGTCCTGTAGTCACGGTGGTGGAGATTGTAATGGTGGCGTTTGTGGTGGAGGACCTGGGGGAAATGTTCTCTCCACTTGCTGCCAGCTTCCCACCCATTCACTATCCCCGCCTCTCCACCACCAGCCTCTGCCCACTATCACAACCCCCAATAAAACCTAAATTAAATATTGTCTCGGCTACGGTTGGACGGCGTGCGGCCAGCACAAACAACCAGATTAACCAGGCCATCAACCGTCTACGTATATTAATTACAGGTCATCCCAACCAATATCTGCCTGTAGGCAGGCAGGCAGGCAAGGTCCCGACAAGCGAGCAAGCAAGGAAGGCTGCTTAAGCCAGGAAAGCGACTCTCGGGTGGAGCAGTGAAGATACTGTAAACTGCTATCCTCTCCCGCACAGCACTGCACCCTTCCCGCACAGCACCCTTCCCGCACAGCACCATTCACGCACCGCACCTCTCCCGCACAGCACCATTCAAGCACTGCACTGCCCCTCTCCTTGCTTCCGCCTCACACTCAAGGATTACCCAACTATCTCTTTAGTAGTCAAAACTATTGCAAACTACTGCCTCTTACCTCGGCTAGGGTGACATGCAGGAGAGTCCTGAACACTGTTCCAAACCTACACACTGCCATAACATACTGGAGTGAGACATGAGAGGAAGTGTGCAATAAAGCCAGTGAAAAGCAGGGGCGCCCTGGGCACAATAACTGAAGATTGAATCAATGTAAGTGGCCCCGGACTATTTAACATCTAACAAGAAGTTATCAGAAAAACTGCTGGGACAAGTGTGGAAGGCTTCAAGAGGAAACTGAACAAGTATCTCCACGTGCCACATCAACCAGGCTGTGATGGATGTATGGGCCAACGGGCCGCCAGCAGCAGCAATCTGAAAAGACTAGCACCAGAGTAGAAGCTCTCAGAACACTAAGTTTTATCAAAGATAAAGCTAAGAGCAAAAAGTAAGTGTGAATGAACCAAGACTATTCAGAATCCTAATTATTTATATAATACGTCGTGCCGAATAGGTAAATCTGGTCAATTAGCAAGAACATATTTTTAAAATTAAGTCCTTTCTAAAAAAAATTTCTTACACATTTCAAGATACATTTTCTCATTTATGTTAATGTTGTTGTACCAAATTAGAACATTAGAAATACTTACCTAACCTTATTATAAACGTAATTGCCAAAATAAGTTTTTAGCCTAATCCAATTAAATATATTTCAGATAAGTTTACAGTAATTTAATAATAACGTACAATATATTTTTTGATCGTTAGTACAAAATTAAAAAAAATTACATTAACATTAATGTAAACATCAGAAAATGATTTTTAAATGAGCGAAAGTTTTAATGCATACACAAATTTTCGTTTGCCTTATTAGGCAAGAAATTATTGCGTTGCTAGTTTTTATGCCAAAATTTTTCGCAAGTTTAAATGACCTATCCGGCACGACATATATATATATATATATATATATATATATATATATATATATATATATATATATATATATATATATATATATATATATATATATATATATATATATATATATATATATATAAACACTGATCTCTGGCTGAAGGAGACTAACCTATGAATCTTGGAACAAGGTACGCAGTGCTTTACCAATCTACCCACACTGGACCAATACCTTGGAGTCCAGCTTGCGCTAGACTTTGATCCAAGGCAGCCAGCTTTCAGGGAGAAGGCTTACAGCTTTTCATCTCATCCCCTGCATGCATCAGCCTTACTAGAGATATTAACAATGCAAGGAATTCGCAAGAGCAGGTGAAATATACACAAACACTGATCTCTGGCTGAAGGAGACTCGAACCTACGAACCTTGGAACAAGGTACGCAGTGCTTTACCAATCTACCCACACTGGACCAATACCTTCTCCCTGAAAGCTAGCTGGCTGCCTTGGATCAAAGTCTAGCGCAAGCTGGACTCCAAGGTATTGGTCCAGTGTGGGTAGATTGGTAAAGCACTGCGTACCTTGTTCCAAGGTTCGTAGGTTAGTCTCCTTCAGCCAAAGATCAGCGTTTGTGTATATTTCGCCTGCTCTTGCGAATTCCTTTCACACACACACATTATATATATATATATATATATATATATATATATATATATATATATATATATATATATATATATATATATATATATATATATATATATATATATATATATATATATATACATACATACATACATACATACATACATACATATAACGTACGCACGCAATAATATAGATTATACATGTATATTTAGAACGAAATGGCACTTCCTTAGGGGTCATGTAACGCTTGTTAATTTCTTGTTACAGAGTGTGTGGACAAACAAACAGCTTGAGCAGAAAATGCGAGACCCACTCTCTATAGTGGAAGCAAAAACGAGAGGAAGCAGGAAAAACATTGTTGCGTATACGTAGGTACAGCAGCTTGGTTCATTACCACCCCCACACACCTGGATATCCGCCACACACCTGCACACACAACGGCAAGGCTGATGCCAGCTCCTCTAAAACATTTGCCTTCATTTAGGATCTACCAAGTCTGCCTCAGTCTGGTTGCCTGCCTGCCTCCTGGCTTACCTACCTACCAGCCTCCTGGCTTACCTACCTACCAGCCTCCTGGCTTACCTACCTACCAGCCTCCTGGCTTACCTACCTGCCTACCAGCCTCCCTACCTACCTGCTTACCGGTTAGGGTGCTCTTCACCCTTCCTAAATGCTCGTCTCTCTGCCTGCTTGGATCTCCATACCTATCGTCATCTCTCGTACAGACCCTCAATCGTAAACCCATACCCATAATGTTCATATACCCCCCTCCCCCCCACACAGGAAGACTTGAAGAGGCTGCTAAGGGAGCTAGATACCTCAAAGGCGATGGGGCCGGATAACACATCTCCATGGTTCCATGTTAACCCAACCCACAACACCACATGTTAACATGTGGTGCTGTAGGTTGGGTTAACATGTGGTGTTGCGAGTTGCATTAACATGTGGTGTTGTGGGTTGGGTTAACTCAACTCACAACAACACATGTTAACCCAGCTTACCCACCCAGATATCCACGCACCCGAGTGGTATGTAGAGTTGTGATTAATTGACGAACTACAATAACATAAGGGAGCAGAAGAGCGATGGAGAGAGGGGAAGGTGTGAAAGAAAGGGTGAGAAAAGAGGGGAAAGGGGAAGGTGTGAAAGAAAGGGTGAGAAAAGAGGGGAAAGGTGAAGGAAGAAAAGGGGAGAACAGTCCACCACCAATCACACCAGCGCTTCAACCCCCTTACCCCAACAACAATCTTCAACCTCCCCCCCCCTTCCTCAACACCCACCGCCATCTATCGTGTTAATCATGAGAACCTAAATATTAAGAAAGAAAATTTTATTCCTTGAAATTACAGGCCACCTGCACACAATATTCTTGTGTCATCCCAGCTTCCTACCAGCACTGATTCACTCTCTCACTCTCCCTTGGGGTACTTATTTTTCTTCCTTCCCTTTACCTCCTTCAGTCCTACTAGGAGACAAAGGCTCCCTTACGTGTGTACTCACCTAGTTGTACTCGCCTAGTTGAGGTTGCAGGGGTCGAGTCCAAGCTCCTGGCCCCGCCTCTTCACTGGTCGCTACTAGGTCACTCTCCCTGAACCATGAGCTTTATCGTACCTCTGCTTAAAGCTATATATGGATCCTGCCTCCACTACATCTCTTCCCAAACTATTCCACTTCCTGACTACTCTGTGGCTGAAGAAATACTTCCTAACATCCATGTGATTCATCTGTGTCTTCAGCTTCCAACTGTGTCCCCTTGTTGCTGTGTCCAGCCTCTGGAACATCCTGTCTTTGTCCACCTTGTCAATTCCTCTCAGTATTTTGTAAGTCGTTATCATGTCCCCCCTATCTCTCCTGTCCTCCAGTGTCGTCAGGTTGATTTCCCTTAACCTCTCCTCGTAGGACATACATCTTAACTCTGGGACTAGTCTTGTTGCAAACCTTTGCACTTTCTCTAGTTTCTTTACATGCTTGGCTAGGTGTGGGTTCCAAACTGGTGCCGCATACTCCAATATGGGCCTAACGTACACGGTGTACAGGGTCCTGAACGACTCCTTATTAAGATATCGGAATGCTGTTCTGAGGTTTGCAAGGCGCCCATATGCTGCAGCAGTTATTTGGTTGATGTGCGCTTCAGGAGATGTGCCTGGTGTTATACTCACCACAAGATCTTTTTCCTTGAGTGAGGTTTGTAGTCTCTGGCCCCCCTAGACTGTACTCCATCTGCGGTCTTCTTTGCCCTTCCCCAGTCTTCATGACTTTGCACTTGGTGGGATTGAACTCCAGTTCCTATAATGAAAATGCCATACAAAATAGGGTAACATCTTAACTACCATTACCCCCACCATCCATACCACCATTACCCCACCATCCATACCACCATTACCCCACCATCCATACCACCATTACCCCACCATCCATACCACCATTACCCCACCATCCACACCACCATTACCCTTTCACCCCGACTACTAGCCCACACTCCTTCCAGGATGAGCAAGGACAAAGAAACAAGTGTGAGCAAGTACAGGTGGAGGAAATAAGGGGTCTTGTGTAGTCCCAGGATACCCTGGAGGAAAACAGACCCCTCCTCATACCCGCTCCCACCGCTGCTGCTGCTGACGTGGAGATGTGGAAGATTTTGTCCTGACGCGGGTCTTAGACGTATGACGACCCGCTCAGTGTTCATCCGACAGTAACTTTCAGCTGGCTAACCCGTCCACCCAGTACAAAATTAAACTTATCTATGTTGTTTCACAACATTAACACGTTTTCGTTTCCATTGAACAGGAGAATGAAGTGTAATGGGAATGAAGAACAGGGAAATAAGGGAAGATGTGAAAGAAACACGGAGGTAAGGACAGATATGGAGAGAGGGAAAGATGGATTTGGGTAGACTATGGCAGGCATCACGCACATTGCCAACTTGTGTCTAATGATACACAAATAATCCGCACGTAGAAGAGAGGAGCTTACGACGACGTTTCGGTCCGACTTGGACCATTTACAAAGTCACACTAACGAGAAGTAGAGCAGGACGGGTATATACAGGCAGGAAGAGGTAGTAGTGGTAGTTGTGTATCGTTCCAGTCACGGTATTGTGCCTTTTTTGTTATTTGTGTCTAATGAATTTAATTTCGTCCAAGAAACCCTATTGATACTTAAAATGTGCCACTGGAGTATTACAGCTTTTCAGTGCATACTGACACCACTTCTCCACAATTGTGGTACAGTATGGTGGCACGTGCTTCCAGTCTTTCTTCCTCCCAACAAAACCTGTACCACCACCAGCACTTCCACCACTAGCACCACCAGCACTTCCACCACTAGCAGCACCAGCACTTCCACCACTAGCAGCACCAGCACTTCCACCACTAGTACCACCAGCACTTCCACCACTAGCACAACCACAACCATAACCAGCAGGACAAGAGCCTGGGTCAGACACAAAGTGCAGTCTCCCCGTTACCATTATCTGGCGTCATCTGGCCAGCATCCATTAGTAACCAAGAAGGGCTGCGAGTCTACCTGTGCTCACCACCACCACCCACACTATCATTTTCACCACCACCATCGCTAATGACACCACAGTTCTATACATGAGCCTGATATAACCAATGAAGCAGGTATGAGTAACAGGAAAGGTGCTCAAGTGTAAAACATATCCAGAGAAAAAGCACAGGTGCTACAAAAACAAGAGAGCACAGTGTCAACATCCATGGCCCAAGACTATTCAACCTGCTACCATCAGATATCTGAAATATTGCCGGAACTAATGTAGCAGTCTTCAAGAGGAAACTGCATCACTACCTCCACCAGGTTCTAAATCAAGCAGGGTGTGATGGCCATGTGGGCCAGCGAGCCGCTAACGGCAACAGCCTGCTTGAACAGCCACTCTACAAGGAAGTCTGGCCAAAGGCCAAAAGGAGATAGTGGTGGAAGTGGAGTCTTGCAAAGATCAGGGCTTAAACTACTTTCCCTGATATATACATGAACTGAATCTTACGTATCTCTATTAGTGGAAAATAATGTGAAATTAATGAAAATAGTAACTAGAGAGGACAAGGAGAGACGCCAACAAGTTCTAGGTAGGCTGCCAATTTAGTTAGGAAAGGTGAACTTCAAGAATTAAAACCCAGCGAGTGCAAAGAAATGAGAATACAAGAGGTAAGAAGGTCAGGCATTACAACCTGTGAGGAGAATAAATGGAGACAACGGGCAAAGGAGAAATACTTGTTAGTAAACAATACACCGAACATGTCGGACACAAGTACCAGAAATCTAAGTTCAGCTGCATAAGCAAAACTAATAAATCTAACAAGTGCTTTCAGGCACCTTAAAACATTTATTTAGGTCATTTATAAACAACTTCCGCTAGACTCTTACTGTGGTATAAGGCATCCCGAAAACTTCACCTTGTTAACCACGAACTAGAGAAGATCTCAACAGTTCACAAAGATTGATACCAGAACTGAGGTACCTGGACTACAAGGTAAGGACAACGTAATGAACTCGACCTAATAACACGAGTAACGGAGAACTTTGGTAGATACCATCATGAAGAGTGAAACTATCAGGGTAAGAGTAAACAACGACAGAGTGAACGACAGGTGGTTGGAGATGATAGGAAACCATCCGACATGCAGAAGCCGGATACGCAGACGACTCGGGGAAGTTAGAAAATTCGTTCTCGGCAAGTAGAACTGCCGGATATGTTAGCAGCAATTATAGACAATTTCATGAACCCTTGTAATATACAATTTAGTTCTGAAGGCCAAGAATGAGGAAAGCCTGTCGATGAAGGCAAGACGAAAAGCTAGGACTCAACACTTGCAAACGCAAGTATACGAATTGACAGCCCTTTCTTGTAACAGCCTCCCATAACCACCCACACTGAAGTAATGGGATGGGTATAGAATGAAGCAGGCTAGAAGGATTATGCTACCCAAAAGAAGGGGGGCTAGGAGGATCATGCTACCCTAAAGAAGGCTAGAAGGATCATGCTACCCTAAAGAAGGCTAGGAGGATCATGCTAGCCAAAAGAAGGCTAGGAGGATCATGCTACCCAATAGGAGGCGGCTAGGAGGATCATGCTACCCAAAAGAAGGAGGCTAGGAGGATCATGCTAGCCAAAAGAAGGAGGCTAGGAGGATCATGCTAGCCAAAAGAAGGAGGCTAGGAGGATCATGCTAGCCCAAAGAAGGCAAACACATTTAGAGAAATATACATGATTGCTCTTGCCTTCACAAAGGCAAGAGAAACTTTTAAAAAATCAACAACAGCTTTAAGAAATGCA
>NC_091333.1:8973967-9003967 GCF_038502225.1 Cherax quadricarinatus | reverse complement strand
CACTGAATCACCGCACCGCAACACAGCCTCTCACCCACAGATTTAAGTACTGGGCCTAATGAGAGTCTTACAATCTGGCACTCAGTGCCTAACTTCTCTACTGATGAATGCTTCATGTCTGCCAAGTTCTTGTGGATAATGGGATTGATATTTTCTTGATTCGTTTAGTAATGAATTAGCTTGTGCGTTAAGAAACATGATGCACTGCACCCAACAGCCAGACGCGCTGTGCAGGCGTTGCCATCACTAGTGACGCGCTGTGCAGCCGTCACCATCACTAGTGACGCGCTGTGCAGCCGTCGCCATCACTAGTGACGCGCTGTGCAGCCGTCGCCATCACTAGTGACGCGCTGTGCAGCCGTCGCCATCACTAGTGACGCGCTGCACAGCCGTCGCCATCACTAGTGACGCGCTGCACAGCCGTCGCCATCACTAGTGACGCCCTGCACAGCCGTCGCCATCACTAGTGACGCCCTGCACAGCCGTCGCCATCACTAGTGACGCCCTGCACAGCCGCCGCCATCACTAGTGACGCCCTGCACAGCCGCCGCCATCACTAGTGACGCCCTGCACAGCCGCCGCCATCACTAGTGACGCCCTGCACAGCCGCCGCCATCACTAGTGACGCCCTGCACAGCCGCCGCCATCACTAGTGACGCCCTGCACAGCCGCCGCCATCACTAGTGACGCCCTGCACAGCCGCCGCCATCACTAGTGACGCACTGCACAGCCGCCGCCATCACTAGTGACGCACTGCACAGCCGCCACCATCACTAGTGACGCCCTGCACAGCCGCCACCATCACTAGTGACGCCCTGCACAGCCGTCACCATCACTAGTGACGCACTGCACAGCCGTCACCATCACTAGTGACGCGCTGTGCAGCCGTCACCATCACTAGTGACGCACTGCACAGCCGTCACCATCACTAGTGACGCACTGCACAGCCGTCACCATCACTAGTGACGCACTGCACAGCCGTCACCATCACTAGTGACGCACTGCACAGCCGTCACCATCACTAGTGACGCACTGCACAGCCGTCACCATCACTAGTGACGCACTGCACAGCCGTCACCATCACTAGAAGTGATTGTGCTGTAAGCAGAGACGGTGTACGAGGTGGCTCACTAACTAGACAAAACAAATAGTATAATAAAACAGTAAAACAAGCCTTTGTTTTAAGTGTCGCCTAAAGGAAGTTTTTTTTTTCAAGTCTGAAGAAAAATCACTGAGCGAAAAGTTCTATAACAAAGGCGTTCCCTGTAGCGTTACACTGCAAGAAAAAAAATGTTAAGTAGGATAACTAGAACCTTCAGAACAAGAGATCCCGTTAAGTAGGATAACTAGAACCTTCAGAACAAGAGATCCCGTTAAGTAGGATAACTAGAACCTTCAGAACAAGAGATCCCGTTAAGTAGGATAACTAGAACCTTCAGAACAAGAGATCCCAAGATCTCTCTAGGCTGGAATATTGTTGTGCAGTAACAGCCACCTTCAAGGCAGGCGACGTTGCTGAGCTGGAAAATATGCAGAGAACCTTCACAGATCGTATCAACGAAAACGCCTAAATTACTGGGAGTGCTTGAAGTCCCTAGAACTGTGCTCCTTAGAA
The DNA here is from genome assembly GCF_038502225.1 of Cherax quadricarinatus. Taxonomy (NCBI): domain Eukaryota; kingdom Metazoa; phylum Arthropoda; class Malacostraca; order Decapoda; family Parastacidae; genus Cherax; species Cherax quadricarinatus. The sequence continues at coordinate 9,002,352 of NC_091333.1, read as the reverse complement.
CGTAGGCGAGAAAGATGCATCATGATCTACACCCTGAAGATATTAGAGGGATTGGTAACAAACCTGCCCACCGATTTTACCGCTTATTAACACAAGAGGCTTGGTAGACGGTGCAACAACTCCAGTGAAAAGTAAGGAACTGATCAGCATTGGAAATAAATGGTATAAAATACCGACACAATGGAAATATAAACACACACGCAGTATAATGTGATCTTTTATTGACTACGTTTCGCCCACACAGTGGGCTTTTTCAAGTCATAAATTTTTTGCGAAATTATTGCATACACAAATTTTCGCTTGCCTTATTCGGCAAGAAGAGCGTTGCTATTTAAACCAAAACCGCAAGTCTTACGTATTCGGCACGACTTTATATAAGAACATAAGAACATAAGAAAGGAGGAACACTGCAGCAGGCCTGTTGGCCCATACTAGGCAGGTCCTTTACAATTCATCCCACTAACAAACATTTGACCAACCCAATTTTCAATGCTACCCAAGAAATAAGCTCTGATGTGCAAGTCCCTCTCAAATCCAACCCTTCCCACTCATGTATTTATCCAACCTAAATTTGAAACTACCCAAAGTCCTAGCCTCAATAACCCAACTAGGTAGACTGTTCCACTCATCAACTACCCTATTTCCAAACCAATACTTTCCTATGTCCTTTCTAAATCTAAACTTATCTAATTTAAATCCATTACTGCGGGTTCTCTTTTGGAGAGATATCCTCAAGACCTTGTTAATATCCCCTTTATTAATACCTATCTTCCACTTATACACTTCGATCAGGTCTCCCCTCATTCTTCGTCTAACAAGTGAATGTAACTTAAGAGTCTTCAATCTTTCTTCATAAGGAAGATTTCTAATGCTATGTATTAGTTTAGTCATCCTACGCTGAATGTTTTCTAACGAATTTATGTCCATTCTGTAATATGGAGACCAGAATTGAGCTGCATAATCTAGGTGAGGCCTTACTAATGATGTATAAAGCTGCAGTATGACCTCTGGACTTCTGTTGCTTACACTTCTTGATATAAATCCCAGTAATTTATTTGCCTTATTACGTACGCTTAGGCATTGCTGTCTTGGTTTAAGGTTGCTGCTTACCATAACCCCTAAGTCCTTTTCGCAATCTGTATGGCTAAGTTCTACATTATTTAACTTATAAGTGCTAGGGTTATAGACACTCCCGAGCTTCAGAACCTTGCATTTATCCACATTGAACTGCATCTGCCACTTTTCTGACCAAGAGTAGAGTTTGTCTAAATCCTCCTGAAGTTCCCTAACATCTACGTTTGAATCAATTATCCTACCTATCTTCGTGTCATCGGCGAATTTGCTCATATCACTAGCAATTCCTTCATCAAGATCATTGATATATATTATAAACAACAACGGGCCCAAGACTGATCCCTGTGGAACGCCACTTGTTACTGATCCCCACTCGGATTTAACCCCATTTATGGACACTCTTTGCTTCCTGTCTGTGAGCCATGACTCGATCCACGAGAGCACCCTCCCCCCAATGCCATGAGCTGCTACTTTCTTCAACAGTCTTTGGTGCGGAACTCTATCGAATGCCTTACTAAAATCTAAGTAAACAATATCAAATTCTTTATCGTGGTCAACAGCCTCAAAAGCTTTACTGAAGAAAGTTAATAAATTAGTTAGACAAGACCGGCCTCTTGTGAATCCATGCTGAGTATCATTAATCAAGCTATGCTTATCGAGATGGCTTCTTATAATCTCAGCTATAATTGACTCTAGCAACTTGCCTACAATTGAGGTCAGGCTTATTGGGCGGTAATTTGACGGTCACGACTTGTCCCCTGTTTTAAAAATAGGAATTACATTAGCCATCTTCCACATATCAGACACTACACCTGTTTGAAGAGATAAATTAAAAATATTAGTTAATGGTTCACAGACTTCCATTTTGCATTCCTTAAGAACCCTTGAAAAAACCTCATCAGGACCCGGTGACTTATTTTGCTTCAGTCGGTCTATCTGCTTCGCAACCATTTCACTAGTGACTGTGATGTTACATAATTTATCTTCTTCTGATCCACTATAAAAATTAATTACCGGAATATTATTAGTGTCTTCCTGTGTAAAAACCGAGAGAAAATAATTATTTAAAATCGAGCACATTTCATTCTCTTTGTCAGTAAGATGCCCATAGTTATTTTTAAGGGGACCTATCTTATCTCTGACTTTTGTTCTATATACCTGGAAAAAACTTTTTGGATTAGTTTTAGAATCCCTAGCAACTTTAATTTCATAGTCCCTTTTAGCTTTTCTTATCCCCTTTTTAATGTCCCTCTTAATGTCAATATACAGATTCATAAGATGACCCTCGCCTCTTTTGATACGCCTATAAATTCCTTTCTTAAGCCCTAGTAGATATTTCAGCCTATTATTCATCCATTTAGGGTCATTTCTATTTGATCTAATTTCCTTATAAGGGATAAACGTTCTTTGAGCAGCATGTATTGTGTTCAGAAAACTGTCATATTGATAGCTCTCTTCATTACCCCAGTCAACAGATGATAAGTGTTCTCTAAGCCCATCGTAATCTGCTAAGCGAAAATCTGGGACTGTTACTGAGTTATCCCTACTATCATACTTCCATTCAATTCTAAATGTAATTGATTTGTGGTCGCTAGCACCCAGTTCCTCTGAAACTTCTAAATTATTAACAAGGGATTCATTGTTTGCCAGAACTAAGTCAAGCAGGTTATTTCCCCTTGTAGGTTCTGTCACAAACTGCTTCAAAAAACAATCCTGAACTACTTCTAAGAAATCGTATGATTCTAAATTCCCAGTCAAGAAATTCCAATCAATATGACTAAAGTTAAAGTCTCCTAGAATTACTACATTATCGTGCCTTGTGGCCCTAGCAATTTCCTCCCATAGTAGTCTCCCCTGGTCCCTATCTAAATTTGGGGGACGGTATATCACACCTAAAATTAATTTTTCATGCCCCTCTGAAAATTCTATCCAAACAGACTCTGTATGTGTTACTTCAGACTTAATACCCGTTTTTATGCAACAGTTCAAGCGATCTCGGACATACAATGCCACCCCACCCCCCTTCCCGATACTTCTATCTACTTGGAACAATTTAAAACCCTGAATGTGACATTCTGCAGGCATGTCCCGACCTTTTGAATTAAACCACGTCTCAGTAATGGCAAATACATCTATGTTACCTGCACTAGCAACTAGTCTCAACTCGCCCATCTTATTCCTAGCACTGCGACTATTTGTGTAATAAACTTTTAATGACCCTCCTCTCTCTTTACCCTTCCTGCTTTTTTCTATTATTCCACTAAACTTATTACTGTCCTTGTCAATTAGTGCCACTGGCTTTCCAATATCCACCTCATTTTGCCTATTACTAGTTCTCCTAGTACTCATGTTAAATTCTCCTAGTACTCATGTTGTTCTCCTAGTACTCATGTTTATACACACACACACACACACACACACACACACACACACACACACACACACACACACACACACACACACACACACACACACACACACACAGTAATACTGTTGACAGTGATGCATATGCTGGACTGCGGGCACTAACAGCTTGATCGATCAGCCCAGCAACCAGGAGGCTTGGTCCGGGACCGGGAAGTAGGGGCGGTGAAATCCGGAAGCGACTTCAGGTAAACCCAACAGGTGTGGTACGGCAGGTGGCGCAGGCAGCTGGTGATGCCTTCTCCACTACTCTCATCCTCACCTCCTGTTATCCAGTGGTCCTTCTCAAGTGCTTGCTACACCACCTCTTTCTAATGCGCCCTCCAGCTTCCCCCTTCCTCCAACTCCTCCCTACCATCACCTTGACCCCCCCCCTTTCCTCCTCCGCGCTCCTCCTATCCCCACATCCTAGCAACACCTGCCCTCCCCCCCCTCCAACACAGACGAGGCATTCCAAGCAACACCTGTCCTTCCCCAACCCAAGTGGAGAATCTCTCCAACACCTGTCCTCCGCACCTGGACTAGGGAGGCTCCTCTACATTGTTACTTCCATCAAGGTCACTTCTACAGTAAATAACATGACCGTCTCTGCTACAATGGGAAGAAAAGATTGGGAGGCAGAAAGGAGTGGGAGAGAAGATGTGGAAGGAAAGGAAAGGTGACAGGGAAGGAGAGGTGGGAATAACGTACGTGTACGTGGGGTTTACTTTGAGATAATACAGGCATTCTCCGGGGAAGGGAAGAGGGGAAGAACGCGCATACAAGACTATGCCACAGAAAACACTCGCATCCGAACACTCGTACACAAGCACAGTAAATATCCCACTTAGTATTAGGAACAATGTTCCACCGTTCTCTTGACCACCACACCATGATACACGAGCACCTCCAGTGTCTCGCAGCTTCTAGGGAGGCTGTGGCAGGTACTGACAAATACTCGAGTGTAACTGAGGTAGCACAAGAGTAGCAGTAGCACAATAATAGTACCAGTAGCACAATAATGGCAGTTTTAGTAAGCTGGGACTCCCACACACCTTTCTCTAGAAGAGAGGACGGGGGCAAACAGATAAATAGAAGGAAGCTTAAGCAAGATGAAAGGTGGAGGAGAAATGGAAGGAGTCTTGAGTGACAACGAAGAGAGGGAATGACTTAAAACAAGGAAGGAAGGAGGCCTGGGGAAGGAGGAGGGAGTAAGAGGGAGGGGGGAAGTGACCACCGTGGGAAATCGAAGTAGAGTCAAGGTGCTGCTTTAGGAATTTCCTCCTTGCTCCCATCTCTGCTCTGCAAGGAGGCAGAGGTGGGGGTGTAGGACGTGTAGGTGCGAGATGTGTAGATGCAAGAGGTGTAGGTGGTGTGGGGTGTATCTGGAGATGGTGGGGAAGTGAAGGGTAGAGGGGATTGAACTGCGTGTAATGGAGAAGGTACCGGCACGACACACACACACACACACACACACACACACGACACACGACACACGACACACGACACACGACACACGACACACGACCACAATATTCTTACATTACAACAGCGAACGATCTGGACAATCTAACAGTCCAAGAGCGTACTGACGAACAGGACTATTCTTAATATTCTGAGAGCAAGAAGGATGTTTCTGCAAGAGAACAGTTGACTGGCCATACTTTCCCTCCAATCCCTCCCTCCCTCCATTATTTTCTAACATAACATAGTTTTCCAGACTAAGACAGCTGGTAAGTGCTCCAACAGCCTGGATGTTTACAAATTTGCGAAAAAAAGCTAGCTATTTGCAATTATAGCAGCAGAGCAATGCATGTCGTCCCGTCCTCAAAAGTCTATCAGATGAACAGAGCTATTTTAATAGTTTAATTAGAATATAAGAACATAAGAACATAAGAATGTAGGAACACTGCAGAAGGCCTACTGGCCCATACGAGGCAGGTCCTTATCAAAACGACATCTACCTAAAGCTACTCAAGAAACAACTCCCGCACCCCCAACACCAATCAAACCCAGCCCCTCCCACTCATATATTTGTCCAGTCTCTTCTTAAAGCTACCCAAGGTCCTAGCCTCTATCACCCCACTGGGAAGACTGTTCCACGCATCTACAACTCTGTTAGAAAACCAGTACTTACCTATGTCCTTTCTAAATCTAAATTTATCCAACTTAAATCCATTATTCCTTGTTCTTACCTGGTTCGACACCCTCAGTACTTTATTAATGTCTCCCTTGTTTATGCCCGTCATCCACTTATACACTTCAATGATATCTCCCCTCATTCTACGCCTCTCCAGAGAGTGGAGATTTAAGGCTTTAAGTCTATCTTCATACGGGAGGTTCCTTACACAGTAAATCATTTTAGTCATTCTTCTCTGTATGTTCTCTAATGAGTCTATGTCCATCCTGTAGTAAGGGGACCAAAACTGGGCAGCATAATCTAAATGAGGCCTCACTAGTGATGTATAGAGCTGTAAAATAACTTTTGGACTTCTGTTACTTATACTTCTTGAGATAAATCCAAGTAATCTGTTGGCCTTGTTGCGCACACTGAGGCACTGCTGTCTTGGCTTTAGATTTCTGCTTACCATGACTCCCAAGTCCTTTTCACATTCTGTATGACCAAGCTCTACTTCACCTAGATTATAGCTACGAGGGTTATTTTCATTACCAAGGGCAAGTACCTTACACTTATCCACATTAAACTTCATCTGCCATTTCTCAGACCAAGACATTAATTTGTTCAAATCGTCCTGGAGTTCATTGATATCCTCCTCAGAGTGAATTATACGGCCTATCTTTGTATCATCAGCAAACTTACTCATGTCACTAGTAATCCCTTCATCAAGGTCATTAATGTAAATTATGAACAAGAGAGGGCCTAAAACTGATCCTTGTGGAACGCCACTAGTGACTAATCCCCAATCAGATTTCACTCCATTAATGGTAACTCTCTGCTTTCTATTGGTAAGCCATGCCTCAATCCATGCTAGAACTTTACCTCCTATACCATGAGCTGCCACTTTTCTTAAGAGTCTCTTGTGAGGTACTCTGTCGAAGGCTTTACTAAAATCCAAATAAACAATATCATATTCCTTATCACTGTCAACTGCCTCTAATGTTCTATTGAAGAACGTCAGTAAGTTTGTCAGGCAGGAACGACCTCTCGTGAATCCATGCTGAGATTCATTTATCAAGTTATGCTCTTCAAGGTGACTTCTGATAATGTCAGCTATAATTGATTCTAATAACTTGCCCACTATAGATGTCAGGCTTATTGGACGGTAATTTGAAGGAGTGGACTTATCCCCTGATTTGAATATAGGAACCACATTAGCCATCTTCCACATCTCTGGCACAACACTGGTAAGGATGGACGCATTGAATACACTCGTTAATGGCTGACTAAGCTCCATCTTGCATTCCTTAAGTACCCTTGAAAACAACTCATCGGGTCCCGGGGACTTATTTTGTTTATAGCAGCAGAGCAATGCATTGTTAATTACTGGAATCTCATTTACATCTTCCTGTGTAAAAACTGACAAAAAATAGTCATTAAATAAGGAACACATTTCCAGTTCATTATCCGTCAGCTGTCCATTCCCAGATTTCAGAGGTCCTACTTTTTCCTTCACCTTCGTCCTATACACTTGAAAGAACCCCTTTGGATTAGTCTTTGATTCATTAGCGACTCTAATTTCATAGTCACGTTTAGCCTTTCTAATCGCCTTTTTTACTTCTCTTTTAAGCTGAACATATTGGTCAGTAAGGTTAACCTCTCCTCTTCTGATGCGCCTATAAATTCCCCTTTTCTCCCCTAATAGATGCTTTAACCTCCTGTTAACCCATTTGGGATCGTTATTATTAGACCTAATTTCTCTCTGGGGAATGTATATACTCTGAGCACTGTGTACATTATTAAGAAAACAATCATAAAAGCAGATCCCTTCATATTCATACGTATGATTATCGTCAATAAAATCATTAGCTAGATAACCCCAATCAAGATTAGACAGATGTTCCCTAAGTCCATTATAATCGGCAGAACGAAAATCGGGGATTTTTACTGTATTATCATTATTCTTGCATTCCCAATTAATGCTAAAGGTGATGGATTTGTGATCACTTGCGCCAAGCTCTTCAGTGATCTCCAGATTATTCACTAGTGTTTCCTTATTTGACAAGACTAGGTCTAGCAAATTATTACCCCTGGTAGGTTCAGTTACACTCTGTTTCAGAAAACAGTCCTGAACTGTTTCCATGAAGTCACTGGACTCTAGATTACCTGTCAAAGAATTCCAGTCAATTTGGCTAAAGTTAAAATCCCCTACTATGACTACGTTACTGTGTCCAGAAGCCCTAACAATTTCGTCCCAAAGAAGTCTCCCTCTATCGTGATCCAAGCCTGGAGGTCGGTATATTACACCTAGAATTAGTTTTTCTTGACCCTCCACGAACTCTACCCAAACAGACTCTGTTACTGCTCCATCTATTTTTATACCTTTTTTTATGCAACAATTAATATTTTCTCGAACATACAATGCAACTCCTCCCCCCTTCCCATTACATCTATCCACATTGAATAACTTAAATCCCTGAATATTACACTCAGCAGTCATATCCCGGCTTTTTAAATCATACCACGTTTCAGTTAATGCAATGATATCAAAGTTCCCAGCACATGCTACCAAACGTAGTTCATTAATTTTATTTCTTGCACTTCTACTGTTAGCATAAAATACCATCATATGTTTTTTCTTCTGCACATTTTTCCTATTCATCTTTGTTTTTACACAATTTCTGAAATTATCATTACCCAGAGTTACTCCATGACAGTTACTATTAAGATTCTTAATATCAGAGCATAAGTCAATATATCCATACTCATTATTAATCATTTCTAAACCCATACCTCTAACTAATCCTAGTTTAAAGTCCTAACAACCCCCTCAACTGAGTTAGCAAGAAAACCCACACCTGCCCTGGATAAGTGAACCCCATCCCTGGCATACATGTCATTTCGGCCATAGAAGTTGTCCCAGTTGTCAATGAATGGTACTGCATTATCCTTACAGTGTTTATCCAGCCAACAATTAATACCAATTGCTCTGGACAACCATTCATTACCAACACCTCTTCTTGGCAAAATGCCACATATAACAGGGCGCCCCCCCTTCTTCCTAATCATGTCTATAGCTGTCCTGAACTTTCTAACTAAATCCTCACTTCTACGCTTGCCTACATCATTGCCTCCAGCACTGAGGCAAATAATAGGATTGATCCCATTACCGTTCATGATGTTGTCAAGCCGGCTAACAATGTCCTCCATCCCAGCCCCAGGAAAGCATACCCTTTGTCTCCTACTCCTGCTTCAAGCAGAATGCATGTATCTAACCTGCAATATTACCTTCCTTGTCGTTCGTCGTACGATCCCAGTAGTAGACTCACATTCGTCGGGTAGCAATGCGTTGGAGGTTTCCACGGGAGTTTCCACAGCAGTCTCTTTCTTCCATCGTTTCTGGCTTTCATTCGTCTTCTTGATCGTCAACTTCGTCGTCCCCTGCTGTCCAGCCACTGACCACGATCTGAGGACTCGAACAGAGACTACTACGAATCCTCTTGTTTTCCTCGGTCAATCGCCGTATCTCCATCTTCGCTGCCTTAATTCTTCCTTAGTAAAGTTGCTCGATGGAGGGCATCTTGGTTCAGTCCACGGGAGCAAACAAGACACTTCTTCACAGAGTTAAGTACAGGTCAGCACTCAAAGTACAGGTCACCACTCAAGAGCACACGAACAGGTCTTCACTGAGCTAAGTACACGTCACCACTGAGCTAAGTACACGTCACCACGTACACGTGCACTTAAGCGCCAGTTTTTTTGGTTCACAGTTATAGGAACTGTTAAGGAAAATATATATAGTTTTACTTAGAATTCCAAGTGAAACGCGAGATAAAATTCTATCTCTAGTTTAATCTCATGTAGTTCTGGCTTGTCTACTGAAGAGCACTTTTACTTTTCAGAGTGATTACGCTCGCAAGTACTCTTAGACGTAGTTGAGTGCGTCTGCGAGCGTGTGAGGGCGAGACGGGTCGAAAGTACTACGCGCGTGCGCTCCTGGTCACAGCCAACCAGCCCATGGAGATTTCGACGCTCTGGAGGAAGTGATCTCCGTCATGAAAGTTACCCAAACATATGCAGACACAGTCAGCCAGGCAACCCAACACACAATCAGCTAGCAAGCGAACCAGCGAGCTAGCCGGTCAATGAGGCTATAACAAAACCTAAAATGCAACAGCAGAGGTTAAATTACAACAATTCAATCTGTACATCTTAATTACGTTGACGGAGAAAGACTAACGAAGATTATAAAGTTACAGACAGAAGACCTACATAGGCTGCAGATGTGGTCCAACAACTGGCTGTTGGAGTGCAATCCAAGCGTGCGTGCGTGCACAAACAGTTTCCTGCAAAATGTAATCAGTAACTAGCAACGCAGCAGGTTAAGGTCTCCCCGTGAGTCTTAAATTAAACAACGGGTGCTCGCTGAGCGGCTGCTGATAATTATCCGAAGAAAAAGGTCAAGAAAAGGTACAGAAAAACCAGTTAGCCTGTGGCCATGTCTCACTGTCTCCTTACAGTCTCTACACCGTCGCACAGTCCTTTAGCCGGACTTCTTACACCGTCTTACGTACATACTACCAATGTTTTGGAGAATATTGTAAATAAAATGGATATTAGAGCACTGAAGAAAGCAAGGAAGCCTTTGACACATCAAAACAGAAACTAATTCATAGGTATGAATAAAGGGCAGAATGATCCAGTAGATCAGAGTGCACCTGCAAGACAGCAAGGGAAAGAGTAATGAGTGATCTTCCTCCAGGATCAATACTAAGACCTAATATATATATATATATATATATATATATATATATATATATATATATATATATATATATATATATATATATATATATATATATATATGTGTGTGTGTGTGTGTATGTGTGTGTGTGTATGTATGTGTGTGTGTGTATGTGTATGTGTATGTGTGTGTGTGTGTGTGTGTGTGTGTGTGTGTGTGTGTGTGTGTGTGTGTGTGTGTGTGTGTGTGTGTGTGTGTGTGTGTGTGTGTGTGTGTGTGTGTGTGTGTTGTCGTGCCGAATATGTAAAACTGGTCAATTAGCAAGAACTCATTTAAAATTAAGTCCTTTCTAAAATTTTCTCTTATACGTTTAAAGATATTTTTGCCATAAATGTTAATGTAAAAATTTTTAATTTTGCTCCAAAAGAATCTTAGAAAACTTACCTAACCTTATTATAACAAGAGCAATTTATTTTAGCCTAACCCAACTAAATATATTTTAAATACGTTTACAATAATTTAGTACTAAACAAACACAATCAAATATATTTTTTTCGTTAGGTTCAGAATGATTTTGGCGAAATTATTGCATACACAAATTTTAGCTTGTCCTATATGGCAAGATGAGCGTTGCTATTTAAGCCAAGATCGCAAGTTCTGCCTATTCGGCAAGACATTATATATCAACTGTCTATATAAACTCCGATCTCCAATGGAGCCTAGGTGAGCTCCTACAGTAGTCTTAAGGAGCTCTGAGCCTAGGCGAGCTTCAGGAGCGTCAAATGAGCCTCGGGTGATAGCCTGAGGATCGAACGGTAATTTTCAAAGCGAGGACAGGACAGCCACAGGGGTCAGGGGTACTAGCCATCCCTCCATACTGGACCCCCAGAGAGGACGAGGCAGCCATAGGGGTCAGCGGTCCTCACTGTCCCTCCGTAAAGAACCTCAGCGCCATCCACCTGCTGCTGCTGCTGCTGCTGCTGCTGCTGCTGCTGCTGCTGCTGTCTTGAACAGCCATTCCTGTCCTGTCTGCGCCGCCCCTCCCACACCTGACCACCCAATGTTGATGAGTTCCGGGGGACCACTGCCCCAGCCGCCCCGGATCAGGACCATCCACTACCACCCCCCTACAACCACAATAATACATCCCCCTACCACCGCAATCAACAAGATTTATGAGCGACTACACCACCACAGATATTACTGCCACATATCCAACACCGAGCAACCATAATATGTAATATGATACTCAAAGCTTTTATATTACAATGGTATAAAATACCGACAAGTTGACGAATAAGACATGTGCAACACATCTTTATTTCTGAAACTTTTCGCCCACACAGTAAGTTTCTTCAGTTGCATACAGAGGCGACTCAGAAGCAGACACTCATTTTAGTCGCTTCTATATTCGACTGAAGAAGTTATAATGCATAGGCGAAATGTTTAGAAAATGAAGATGCCTTAATACTGCACATGCGACTTATTCACCAACGTCAAATTATTAAAACATTGGTCGATTCTTCACCAATCCCACCATCACAACCAACATTTCCCAGTCACCACTGCCAACATTCCTACTAATCACCACCAACATCCACATTCACAAATCGCCCAGTCACCGAGAGACCTGACCACCAATAGCTCCCCTTAATTACTTGTCGTAGCGAGTGTGTGTAGCCCTGACCCCTGGCAGTCCATCACCACCCTCCCTCGTTAACCTTCCCTTAACTTGACGCTTTCCTTCCTAAAATATCCCCTGCCACCACTTTCCTTCAAGACCCCCACTTACCAACGCCTTCCCCCTGCCATCCTTCCCATCCTCTTAGGGATCCTCCCCGCTAACTAATCACCCCTATGTACCTTGATCCCCAAAATACCTTGCCACAAGTCCTCTTTCTTCCCTTCCTTTCTTCCCTCCCTCAACTCCCTCCCCTTCCTCCCTCCCTCTCTGCCAGAGATATCCATGCCACATACAACAAAAGTGTATTGAGGCTGGAGAAACTTTGCCCAGATAAGAGAAGAGAAGAATGGGGAGGAGAGGAAGAAGGAAAGAGGATGAGATAGGAGAGGAAAAAAAAAAGAAATGGAAGATAAAAGAGAAATGATGAGACAGGAAAAGAATAAAACAGGAGGGGAAAGGAAGAAACAATAGAAGGGACAAATAAAGAGAAGGGAGTGAGGGAGGAGGTAGGAAGAGGCTTTGATACCAGCTGTGGGGTAGACACTGGTGGTGGTGTAAGCTGAGCAGCTGGTGATCACCGTCCTCTCACACCCTCTCCAAAGTCACATACTGACGTGTACTGCTACGTACGTCATTTTCTTAAGGAAGCAGTGAGTGACAAGTGACTGCCCCTCTACCAAAATCTCTCCATTTCCCCCCCGGGTTCCCACACTGCCACAGGGAAGCCCCCACACACTGCAGGCGTTCCAGATTTTCCTCCAAACACTGCCTCGCCACACCGTGTAGACCAGCAGAGCATTTACTCTCTGAACATTCTCATTTTATCTTAATTCTTGCTCCTTCACTGAAGCACCGGAGTTAATGTCTGTGTTCACAACTTTCATCTTCCTTCATCTGTGTCACCAGATCTCGGGATCAACCCCTTCCCCAATCACCACCACAATGAGCTCACCCATACCCAGGATGTAACAGTCACTGGGTCGTCCACATTCACTTATCGCCCAGTATGAGAGGAAACTGGAAATCTTACATTTATTCAGTACACACTTTACCCGGTGAATATTTTTTATTCCTATAAGAAATCAAATTTAGGAAGCCTGGTCCGAGACCGGACCGCGGGGGCGATGGTCCGTGGATCCATTAACAGATAATGTATGGCAAGATTTGTCCACGTTAATAAAACCCTACGTGAACCAGTAATTTTTCGCAAACACAGGTCTAGTCTGCAGAGAGTTTTAATAATATCTACAGACACCCGGTAGCCCACCCGTCATCCACACGAGAAAAATTAAAATTATATATATATATATATATATATATATATATATATATATATATATATATATATATATATATGTATATGTCGTGCCGAATAGGTAAAACTGGTCAATTAGCAAGAACTCGTTTAAAATTAAGTCCTTTCTGAAAGTTTTTCTTATACGTTTAAACATATATTTTTTTCATTAATGTTAATGTAAAAAATTTTAATTTTGCATCAAAAGATTCTTAGAAAACTTACCTAACCTTATTATAACAAGAGCAATTTATTTTAGCCTAACCCAACAAAATATATTTTTAGATTTGTTTACAGTAATGTAATTTAATACTAAACAAACACAGTGAAATATATTTTTTTCCTTAGGTTCAGAATGATTTTGGCGAAATTATTGCATACACAAATTTTCACTTGTCCTATATGGCAAGATGAGCGTTGCTATTTAAGCCAAGATCGCAAGTTCTGCCTATTCGGCACGACATATATATATATATATATATATATATATATATATATATATATATATATATATATATATATATATATATTACATACATAAACAAGCACAATTTAATTTAGCCTAATCCAACTAAATATATTTAGATAAGTTTACAATAATTTAATAATAAGCAAACAAATGTATTTTTGTTAGGTTCAGAATGATTTTTGCGAAATTATTGCATGCATAAATTTTCGCTTGCCTTATTCGGCAAGAAGAGCGTTGCTATTTAAGCCAAAATCGCAAGTTTTACATATTCGACACGACATAAATTGGCTAGATAAACAAAAAGCATCTGAAGAAAAAATTGTTATACAATGCCCAGGATTGTAGTTGTGATATTTAAAGAGCAGAGAAACAGTCAAATTACTCTCTCACATGTTCGGGATATTTATGTACTATTTGTGTACTCTGTGTTCTATTCCGTTCATGGTATTGTACAATTCTATTCTTCACTTCAACCTGTTATGATGTAAATGGCTTAGGAAACCTGCTGTTACAGTGTCACTTCTCCGAGCATATGCTGTACTTCTCTTGATTGACGGAGTGAACACAACTCCAGGCTGAGGGACTGATTTCTCAGACTCGTCTTACACCGTTCTTCTCTGTATTGAACTGACGAAGCCACTGGCTGGCGATATCTCATTCTTCACGTTGACCTGGTAGGTCACTCAGCGCTCACAACAATAAAACGAAAACACAAAAATGATAAAATCAACAGAGAAAATCAACGAACACTGAACACCAACACTACCAAACAAACTTAAAACAGCCAGGAAAAAAAAAAAGAGCAAAACGCCAAAAGCGAAATTAGAAATTATCCAGAATTCACATTTCTCTCTCGCAAAATAAAGATCGACCATCATCTACAGTAGTGTGTGTGTGTGTTTATCACGAGAACTGAAGACTATCACTGCTCAGGAAGCCATGAAACAGGCTAAAGTGTGACGACTCTGATTTTGCTGACGACGCTAACCTGCAGTAGTCTGGGACGTCGCGTAGACCCCGGAAGGAGGATCGAGCCTACATCGCTTTACACACAGGATTATTTTCTATTAGTGATTCTGTTAATATATCAACATTCCTGACAACCCTCACCTTGCCTGGAGTCACTGACACTGAGGCCTACACTAGTGCAGCCCTATAAACCCAGACCAACCATAACCAGCAACCATAAACACAACTTTCACAGCCCCCCTACCAACCAACCACAACCAACCTTACTACACTACCTCTTAATCATCAACAACCACGACCCCACAGTACCATCATCCTACCACTACCTACATCAATCCCACACTCAACTTCCTACGAACTATGACCAACCCCACCCACCCCAACTTCAACCCCCCACTACCATATTACAGCTGCCAACATGCCCTATCGTCCCGTCTAGTGTCACACCTGCATCTTCTCGCTTAACACCTGGTGTTTTCATCACAGTACCGGACCACACCTGTGTTAGTGGCGCGAGTAGCGAACCTCGCCTAATCAAGGGTGAAGCTGGGAAAAGGAGAGTGAGGAAACTACTCTCTCAAAGGGGATCTGTTTCCAGCTATTATTCAAAAAACATCATTCAAACATTTTACCCTAACACTTAAACACTTGCAGCAGGTGTTCAGTTTTCCAGTGCTGCTACTGAGCCCTGGCAACGAGTTTCAGCAGCACTAGGACTAACATATTTGCACAGTATTTTCCCCCCGGGTGCGACCCACAACATTACGCAGCTAACACGCGGTTACCTATTGGAACACTCAGGGAGGAGGAGGGTAGAGGAGCAAAAGGGAGGATGGGTAGAGGGGTTGGGAGGTGTATGGAGGAGGGTAAGAGGGGCTGGGAGAGGTTGGGAGGGGTATGGAGGAGGGTAAAGGAGGGGGGGAAGGTGGCTGACAGACACAGACTCATAGGGCGGTACCTGTGATGTACCCGTGAGTGGTTTCGAGGGAGGGTTGAAGCCTTGCAGTGCAGCCTGAGGCCAGACTTCTTATTGGCTGCTACGTAGGTTAGCCTGACTGTTGGTGCCTACCACCCGCAGTCAGACACAGCCATCACAGCTTGACATTTGTTGTGGTCCAGTTATCCTTTGAAACCGTCTACCTTTGTCAGTGAATGCTTCTTACATCTGTTGGTAAAAGGAACGGACTGAAGGCTTCAGTTGCTCGTCTGAAATATTTATTTCATGGCTTTGATTACTCCATGAAGGTGTGTGGCACTCGTGTTCATGTTGACTTGAACACGAGTGAACCGCTATCGAGAAAACAAAAGCTCTGAAATGCTACTTAAAAAGACCAGGAACAAAGACTAAGAATTACCTCCGACCTTCATAGGGCGACAACACTAGTGCTACACACCTTCATGGAGTAATCAATGCCTTGAAATATTTCAAACGAACTACTAAAGCCCTAACTCAGTCCGTTCCTGATCAGTCGAGCTGTGTTGTCGTGGTAGTAATGTTCGCTGCTCGTACCAGTAGCCTGACTAATCAGGCTATCAACCTGGAAAGATCTGGGACCGGTCACAGGGAGCAATGACCCCTGGAAGTTACCACAGGTAGGTACTGGGGTAACTCCACCCTAGCCCCTCACAGCAGGCAGAAGGGCGGGCATGATACCCTCACTGTGTATAACCCTTATGCAACCAAGGACGGTGCTGCCTTCTCCCTCACCCCCACCAGGAGGGCAGGAGTGTACCAGGGAGGAGGCTGGACAAGGAAGGCAGACAGGAAGCAAAGGTTCCTCGAGGCGTACACTGACAGGTGTGGAAGGATGAGTCTAGTCACAAGGTAAATGTGTAGAGAAATGGAACAAAGGGAGGGAAACAGAATGAAAGAAGAAATGTAAGGACACCATATACTAGGAACTTAAAAAAAAAAACACTCAGTGCTTTATCATAAACCTGGAAAGTAGACAACAGTCAAAAAATGAAAGAGTCAACACCGTTGTCTGGAACAATACACAAATAACTCTCATACCAGAAACTGATATTGACGCTTCGTGTAACTAGTTACTGGTCTAAGACGGACCGAAATATCCTCATAAGTTTCATACTCCCATGTGCGGGATATTTGTGTACTGTTAAAATGAGAGTAGACGTCAGAGGCCGTCTATAGGACAGCTGGTGATAAGCAGTCTTCCTGGGTAAGTAGGTGACCACAGGGGAAGGAAGCAGGGGATGTGAAGAGAAAGACGAGTACAAGTGAAGTGAGAGTGTGAGAGAGAGAGTGAGAGAGTGTGTGAGAGAGAGTGAGAGAGTGTGAGAGAGTGTGAGAGAGTGTGAGAGAGAGAGTGAGAGAGAGAGTGAGAGAGTGTGTGAGAGAGAGAGTGAGAGAGTGAGTGAGAGAGAGAGTGAGAGAGTGTGTGAGAGAGTGAGAGAGTGTGTGAGTGTGTGAGAGTGTGAGAGTGAGTGTGTGAGAGTGTGTGAGAGTGTGTGAGAGTGTGAGAGAGTGTGTGAGTGTGTGAGTGTGAGAGTGAGAGAGTGAGAGAGAGAGAGAGAGAGAGAGAGAGAGAGAGAGAGAGAGAGAGAGAGAGAGAGAGAGAGAGAGAGAGAGAGAGAGAGAGAGAGAGAGAGAGAGAATGTATTCTTTACTCATCTCTCCATCTTATACCCTGCTGCTGGACGAGACAACAAAGCTAGGCAAGATATATTCCTTCTCTTCTTCGCCCGATCAGCCGGACTCTGGTTCGTACGTTGGACCACGTGGGCCCAGCAGTAACAGCCTGGTTGATCAGGCCTTGCTCCACTAGGAGGCCAGGTCGACGACCTGGCCGCGGGGGGCGTTCACCCCCTGAACCTCCAGGCAGCAATAGTAGTAACATTTACGATACACCTGGACCTTGTAGCTCATTCAGGAAAATATACAAGGATAAAATTAATCAAAACAAGAAACAACAATATCATCATGTCAACAAAAAACAGCTGATTCGAGAGCAAAATGGCGACAAGTGACGTAATAAATGTATTACACAACTTTTCGATCATTGACGAGCTGCTTCAAATTCGTTATAGAGGAAGTTCTGTCATGTCTTTGTATTTTCCCCTTAGTACCATCTCTCATGACTCACACCAGCTGTTTGAGGAGAGCGCAAGGTGAGTGCGGGTCGTGGGACAGAGGAGTGGCGGGGTCAGGGGTGATACAGGTGTGTGGGGCGGAGAAGACGAATGGCGGGGCCTGGGGGCATCAAGACCCACGGGGCAGTCACGGCCCACCCCCTGGCAGTGCTTCCAGGGGCGACAGAACGAGGAGTTTCAGAGAGGATGCCTGCAGAAGAGGCAATGATGGCGGTTCGCCAGAGGAAGAAAGGAGGACAGATTGTCGAAGGAAGAATAGACATTGTCTCTCTGAATGAAAAATAAAGTGGGAGGGGGCTCTCCGAAAGAGGAAAAGAGGAAGAAAGGTCCCCGAAGGAGAAAAAGAAGGCACGGGACTCTCCGAAGGAGAAAAAGAAGGTACGGGACTCTCCGATGGAGAAAAAGAAGGCACGGGACTCTCCGAAGGGACAAAGTGGATCATTAGCCAGCGAACAAATCTAAAGGTTAACTAACTACTTTAGCTACAAGGGAACTAACAAGAGCTGGGATCTATTGGAGTCCCTCAAGATAAGGTCTGTGTAACTTGAACGTCTTCATGTTAACCTAACCCCATGGCAGAATTATGAAGCTTTTCTCACCCCCTTCCTTTCCCTTCTAGACCCTTTTAGTACATGTTATGATGCTCTTCCTGGACATTATGTATGGGTGTGCTCAATAAATTAGCCCCCATGAATGGGAGAAAAAATCACTACCGTCCATAAGACAATTGGTAGGCTTTTATTTAACTGGACATACCCCTATATCCTGTGGGGAGAGAACAGGAATTTTTACACCTACCAAGGCAGTTGTAAATACAAGTGTCATGGACTGGGCGGCAGGGGCGTTGACCCCCGGAACACACTCCAAGTATCACAGTTTACAAGTATAAGACAGTTGTAAAGTGCTACACCATCACAACTTGCAGGTTAATCCACACCACCACCAACATACCAAACTCACTCGCTCTCCTTTAGTAAATATCTTGTCTTCGTTAACTTTCGGGTGAAAAATACTAATTCGTTTGGAGTTTCCTAAACTACTTCATCTGAGAAGTTGTGGTGATTGTTAGGGGTGGTGGTGGGGAGGGGCCAGCTGCGACTGTTGTGGGTTGTGGTAGGGAGGGGTTAGTTGCTATTGATGGTGAGTTAGGAGGGAGTGGAGGGCTTCGATTGGTAGGCAGTGGTAAGGAAAATGAGTGAAGAGAAATGACTTCGACGATCACGTGGCCCTGAAACAAGTCCCTTGGAGGAAAGCTGGCGAATACCTCCACCCTTTCCCTAATCCCACTCCCTAATCCCACCCCATGCCCTCCCTCACCAATCTCGTGATTGCCGTAAATCCTGGTCTTTTTCACGCCTCGCCCTACTCAGTGTGACCTGCCTCCTCCTACCTCCGCCTCATCACTGAGGCTTATCACAATCTTCATCTCAGGTCACAGTTCCCTCACCCTCACTCGTCTGCCTCTTTGTAGGTAGCTGGTTGGTAGGCACCAACCATCCAGGGAGCCTTTTTAATTTTTAATAATTCGTATTAATCGCTAAACCCATGTGGGTCATTCAGCGACGGGGTGGAGGCTTGATTCCCCGTCTGCTGACCGTTCCTAGAGCTAGTTTGGATTAACAATCTCAAGCATCACAGTTACTAAACCTCTGCACAAAATTTATATGTAGACAGCAGAACCGACCAGAATACCAAACATCCTAGACTTATTCACGAACAATAAGGAACTGGTTCGGGACATAATGGTACTGAAGACAGCAATATCAGACCACAACAAAGTGTCAGAGGTCCTCGACTTTTCAACACCCTCTCCGTGTATCATGGAAATTACTAACCAACCTTTGGCAAGGCTGTGGTACATACAATGGACCGCGCGCAGCTAGCATCAATAGCCTAGTCGATCAGGCCAAGGAGAGGGGCAAGGACGCCAGCGAACAGGTAACTATGGGCGAGATGAGTGTTCCCGATCTTCAATCGACGGAGATACGTTTCTAAGTCATTATTTCTACTGAAGGAGAGCCAAATACCCACATCCTGCCGACCCTGTACAACTTGCTGCCAGTCTCTAGGGCCCACCGGACCCGCCTCTAAAGGACATAACTATGTATGGTCCATGAGAGACTTATGAACATGTATACAACATGTATACTTGAGCCTGAGAACAACTTGCCCTGTACAGCGCCACTTCGCCATGCTGAAGATGAGTGATACGCTCTTATTTTGATGGATTTTTCTATTAGCTGTCAATCTTCAAGGTTGAATATTCATCAGTTTATTCCCCAGGTGGATAGACAGGACAAGAGTGGCCAGACAGGCGAAGAGGGAGCACTGGCGGCCAGGCAGGTGAAGAGGGAGGGCTGGTAGCCAGAGAGGGCAAGAAGGGGGGGCTAGTAGCCAGAGAGGGCAAGAAGGGGGGGGGCTAGTAGCCAGAGAGGGCAAGAGGGGCTAGTGGCCAGAGAGGATATGGGAGGGGGGAAGGAGGGTGGTTCCACAATCACCCCCGCCTCGTCTGATTGCATCTCCAGAGCTGATCACCTCAACAATGTGTCAACCTAACATCCCCCTCCTTCCACCCCTCCAAGATCCCCCCCTCAAAGGCCCGTGAAGGGAGGGAAGGGCCAGTAGATGGAGAGGAGCGTGAGGGCAGTTTACAAGGTTCACGGGTGGAGGAGGCCATCACACAGGCCTCCTCCACCTAGGGTTGGGAGATTCAGTGTCCTGCTGACCATCTCCCAGAAGCACCTGGTAATGTTTACAACGGAGTTGTTACCTCGCACCAGGTGACGCCAGCACCTACTGACGTCACAAGGGTCGTCACAATAGTGACGCCACAAGGGTCGTCACAAGTGACGCCACAAGGGTCGTCACAAGTGACGCCACAAGGGTCGTCACAAGTGACGCCACAAGGGTCGTCACAAGTGACGCCACAAGGGTCGTCACAAGTGACGCCACAAGGGTCGTCACAATACAGTGACGCCACAAGGGTCGTCACAATACAGTGACGCCACAAGGGTCGTCACAATACAGTGACGCCACAAGGGTCGTCACAACACAGTGACGCCACAAGGGTCGTCACAACACAGTGACGCCACAAGGGTCGTCACAATACAGTGACGCCACAAGGGTCGTCACAATACAGTGACGCCACAAGGGTCGTCACAATACAGTGACGCCACAAGGGTCGTCACAATACAGTGACGCCACAAGGGTCGTCACAATACAGTGACGCCACAAGGGTCGTCACAATACAGTGACGCCACAAGGGTCGTCACAATACAGTGACGCCACAAGGGTCGTCACAATACAGTGACGCCACAAGGGTCGTCACAATACAGTGACGCCACAAGGGTCGTCACAATACAGTGACGCCACAAGGGTCGTCACAATACAGTGACGCCACAAGGGTCGTCACAATACAGTGACGTCACAAGGGTCGTCACAAGTGACGTCACAAGGGTCGTCACAAGTGACGTCACAAGGGTCGTCACAAGTGACGTCACAAGGGTCGTCACAAGTGACGTCACAAGGGTCGTCACAAGGGTCGTCACAAGTGACGTCACAAGGGTCGTCACAATATTGATGTCACAAGGGTCGTCATAATACAGTGACGCCACAAGGGTCGTCACAATATTGATGTCACAAGGGTCGTCACAATACAGTGACGTCACAAGGGTCGTCACAATATTGATGTTACAAGGGTCGTCACAATACAGTGACGCCACAAGGGTCGTCACAATACAGTGACGTCACAAGGGTCGTCACAATACAGTGACGTCACAAGGGTCGTCACAATACAGTGACGTCACAAGGGTCGTCACAATACAGCGACGTCACAAGGGTCGTCATAATACAGTGACGCCACAAGGGTCGTCACAACCCTGACGGGCTACTTATACCTTCTTTTCACTACACATCAACATTTACAACGGAAGATCTCACATGCAAGGATCACAACAATGGTGCTATCGTTACAGTAAAGAAAATGATAGGCTGGATAACTAGCAGGTTCAAAGCAAATACTGAGCGAGTGATGCTCTCCAAATCACTTGTTCTCTCCAGGCGGCTGGAATACTTTTGCATATTGACGGCCGCTATCAAAACAGAAAAGATTGCCGAGTTAGAAAACGTTCAGAGAACTTTCACTGCCCGTATAAATTCACTTAAAGTTCTGAACTACTGGGAACGCTTCAAGTCCCTCGAGTATTTCTTGAAACGTAGGCAAGAAAGGTACATCAGAATTTACACTTGGAAAATCCTAGAGGGACTGGTCCCAAACCTGCACAGTGAAGTCACTCCATATGAAAGCAAGAGACTTGGTAGACTGTGCAAGGTACAGCAAGAGAGAACAACTTCATGTCACAGGTCCCCAACTTTTCAACGCTCTCCCTTCGTGTACAAGGCAAAATACCAACGAAATCTGTCTTTACAAGGGAACTTGTTAAGTTCCTCCTGATCAGGGCTGTGATTCATAAGTTGGACTGTGGGCGACCAAGATTAACAGCCTAGCCGATCAAATCAACAACCAGGACTGGAATAGTACCAGGCCGCGGGGGTGATGACCCCCATCCCCCCAGAAGCATCATAGGGAAAATGCAAGTCAAATATATTTACTTACATTTGCATTAAGTTCTCTCGTTTACATTCACAGAATCTTTGTTTACATTCCATGTTCATTACATTTGCACTTACACTCAACACTGTTTACTCACGTATGCTTCATCTTCCGTGTTTACCGCAGCTCATACCTGAGGGGGAAATTGAATCACGTTAATAAACATTTTTGTAACACGTTTTGACTAGATATTTACATATCTTCATTAACCTGTACCAAAACGATTCATTGTTAAGGGGAAAATTAGGTACATCAGCAGTGCGATGCTACCCTACGATACTATGAAACAGTTATATTGTGTGGGGAAAAATCTGGCTATGTGGGGAAACTTGAGAAGAAGAGGGTGGGGACAAGAAGAGGAAGATGAAGGAGGAGGGGGAAAAGAAGCCGACAACAGAGACAGAGGAAGAGAGAGAGAGAGAGAGGGGGGGGGGAGGGGTGCTATCACAACCAGGTCTGGGCAGCTACACCCGCCAGGTGAATGAGGTGCCCCACACACCTGTTTCAGGTGAGGTGGCGTACCCAGGATGGTGGGGGGCTCTCTACTCTCCCTTCACCCCCTCCTCGACCTGCCCACCCACTTCCGCTCATCACTTGACTACTACACCATTATGCCACACTACTTACTTACCTACCTACCCTCCCTCCCTCCCTCCCTCTATCATCTCTCCCAACCCTCCCTCCCTCCATTTACTCTATCCTTTCATAACCTTTCCTCTCCCTCCCTCCCTCCACTGCACTATTCCATCCATTTTCCTCCCCCTCCCTTCATTCCAAACCCTCGTCTGCCATCCTCCGCTCCACACTATCCTCTCCATCGTAAAGAAGTAGGCAGATAGAGTAATCTTCAAGTTTCAAGACTATGTACATCATTCATTATCCCTGGTAATAAAAACGAAATGAAACCCCTACGAAAAAAAGATAAAATTAACAAACAAAAAGCTACTAGCATGAATTAAATAAAAACCACTGTCATATGCAAGTTAAAATAGCCAGTATCGTTTAAAATTACATTTAAAATACTAATGTTAGATATTCTTGAAAAGTTCCCCGAGGGCCCTAGAGGCACCTCGTGGAAAAGCTTAAGTCGCGGGAAAGCAGTGAAATATATACAACAGTCAGCGTCACATTACAAGCTACACAGGGAAGGACATGAGCACCTGCGAAGAGAAGGTTGCGAGCCAGACCCATGTGCCCCGTCCTCATATGATAGATTCGTCTCATAGTGGCTATTCTTACTGGAAAAAGAGGAGGGGGGCCAAGCACTCGCCTCCTGACGAACACACTAACTTGCTTCTCTGCAGAGCTCCGCCCGACCAGCCACTTACCATGGACATAATGTAACCTCATCATGGATATTATGTGACCTCTGTAGCAGAGGTCTGCTACAGAGCAAGCTCCTTACACCAGTCTTCGCCTCGATATCAACCCATTCATTTCTCAAGGACACCAACATGTCCCGGGACACCAACATGACCCTGGTCACCAAGCTGGCTCGGGCACCAACCCAACTCCACGTCCTTGTGTCGTGTGTGGAGACGAGCTAACCACTCCTGGGTTACGGCAGACAGGGCACACAATTTTAAGGCGAAATTTTACTGTACAAGAGAAATGGAATTTATGGACACAGAAAAAAACAGAGCTATGACTTGAATCCTGCAATCACAAATAGGAGTGCGCGCGCGCGCACACACACACACACACACACACACACACTTTCCCACAGTGTGGTGCACCAACAGTGATTACCAAGACGTCTAACACTGGAGATACCAACGCCTTTCCCACAAAAGTACGTCGTAATGATCTTCACTTCCGGTGAGTACTTAGGAGGCACCTCGCAGGCATAAGGACACTTCCGCTACCACACAACGCCCCCGCCCCCCCGTCTTGCTACCTGGGTTCATCAGCAGCGCCGCTCAAGCACAAACACTATGAATACACAAGCAACAGTAATACAAGAAAAGCAACACACGAACACTGATAATACAAGCAACATTAATACAAAAACTGCAATACAAGCAACAGCACTACAAGAACAGTAAAACAAGCAACAGTAATACATAAATAGCAAAACAAGCAACGGCAACGCATGCAACAGCAATACAAACAGTAATACAAGAACATCACAAACATTAGCAACACACGAACTGCCCCAAAAGCCACAGCAGCAACACACGAACACTGACAGCAACACAAGCAACAACAATAACAGAGGAGGAAAGCGAGCTGTCTGGTGTCTGATTCTTGCACGACAACTTGTGTAGGTGTCGAATGAGCAGTGGCGCCTCCGTCACACACCACCTCCACCGTCACACACACACACACACACACACACACACACACACACACACACACACACACACACACACACACACACACACACACACACACACACACACACACACCCTTACCAGTTTCCGCTGATATTATAACCACACAACATACTGATACAGTGGTTAACAAGCATTAACCACAACTGCTGTTGATCACTCACGTCTAAAGACGCGGGAGCTACGAACTAAGGTGTCATAAAACGAGACTGGGAAATATCAGGGTTGCAAAGTGTTGAGAGAAATGTGGATTTTGCTAATCAGTAGAAATGGAGAAAGATTCTGGCGAGGCGAGACTGACGTGAGGTTTTTTGTCATTTGACGTATGGGGGAGGGAGGTGCTGGGGAGAGGGTAAGAGGCACACATGACCTCCGGACACTTGACCTCAGAAACAGTCAGGTATGTGACGACTAAAACTGACATTTACCTTTGGATGGGTTAGTCGCAGGATCATCAGGCACGGAACTCTTTGAAGAGATTCCAGAGTTTCTCTACTCTCTGAACCCCAGGGCCATGGGCCATGGCCCTGGGGTTAAAAGGAGACTATGGCGTAACGGGACCCTGAGATAAAGGCCATTAGGTTAGGAGACCATGAGATCATGGGACTCTCAACTTTATTATTAACCAAAATAGATTCTTTAGTGTGCTGCTGTCCTATTCTATGTGACACACAGTGGATGGCACGTCTCCCTGTCATATTCAACCACACAGTGGGTGGCACGTCTCCCTGTCATGTTCAACCACACAGTGGGTGGCACGTCTCCCTGTCATGTTCAACCACACAGTGGGTGGCACGTCTCCCTGTCATATTCAACCACACAGTGGGTGGCGCGTCTCCCTGTCGTATTCAACCACACAGTGGGTGGCGCGTCTCCCTGTCGTATTCAACCACACAGTGGGTGGCGCGTCTCCCTGTCGTATTCAACCACACAGTGGGTGGCGCGTCTCCCTGTCGTATTCAACCACACAGTGGGTGGCGCGTCTCCCTGTCGTATTCAACCACACAGTGGGTGGCGCGTCTCCCTGTCGTATTCAACCACACAGTGGGTGGCGCGTCTCCCTGTCGTATTCAACCACACAGTGGGTGGCGCGTCTCCCTGTCGTATTCAACCACACAGTGGGTGGCGCGTCTCCCTGTCGTATTCAACCACACAGTGGGTGGCGCGTCTCCCTGTCACATTCAACCACACAGTGGGTGGCGCGTCTCCCTGTCACATTCAACCACACAGTGGGTGGCACGTCTCCCTGTCACATTCAACCACACAGTGGGTGGCACGTCTCCCTGTCACATTCAACCACACAGTGGGTGGCACGTCTCCCTGTCATATTCAACCACACAGTGGGTGGCACGTCTCCCTGTCATATTCAACCACACAGTGGGTGGCACGTCTCCCTGTCATATTCAACCACACAGTGGGTGGCACGTCTCCCTGTCATATTCAACCACACAGTGGGTGGCACGTCTCCCTGTCATATTCAACCACACAGTGGGTGGCACGTCTCCCTGTCATATTCAACCACACAGTGGGTGGCACGTCTCCCTGTCATATTCAACCACACAGTGGGTGGCACGTCTCCCTGTCATATTCAACCACACAGTGGGTGGCACGTCTCCCTGTCATATTCAACCACACAGTGGGTGGCACGTCTCCCTGTCATATTCAACCACACAGTGGGTGGCACGTCTCCCTGTCATATTCAACCACACAGTGGGTGGCACGTCTCCCTGTCATATTCAACCACACAGTGGGTGGCACGTCTCCCTGTCATATTCAACCACACAGTGGGTGGCGCGTCTCCCTGTCACATTCAACCACACAGTGGGTGGCGCGTCTCCCTGTCATATTCAACCACACAGTGGGTGGCGCGTCTCCCTGTCATATTCAACCACACAGTGGGTGGCGCGTCTCCCTGTCATATTCAACCACACAGTGGGTGGCGCGTCTCCCTGTCATATTCAACCACACAGTGGGTGGCGCGTCTCCCTGTCATATTCAACCACACAGTGGGTGGCGCGTCTCCCTGTCATATTCAACCACACAGTGGGTGGCGCGTCTCCCTGTCATATTCAACCACACAGTGGGTGGCGCGTCTCCCTGTCATATTCAACCACACAGTGGGTGGCGCGTCTCCCTGTCATATTCAACCACACAGTGGGTGGCGCGTCTCCCTGTCATATTCAACCACACAGTGGGTGGCGCGTCTCCCTGTCATATTCAACCACACAGTGGGTGGCGCGTCTCCCTGTCATATTCAACCACACAGTGGGTGGCGCGTCTCCCTGTCATATTCAACCACACAGTGGGTGGCTCGTCTCCCTGTCGTATTCAACCACACAGTGGGTGGCGCGTCTCCCTGTCGTATTCAACCACACAGTGGGTGGCGCGTCTCCCTGTCGTATTCAACCACACAGTGGGTGGCGCGTCTCCCTGTCATATTCAACCACACAGTGGGTGGCGCGTCTCCCTGTCATATTCAACCACACAGTGGGTGGCGCGTCTCCCTGCCGTACTCAACCACACAGTGGATGGCGCGTCTCCCTGCCGTACTCAACCACACAGTGGATGGCGCGTCTCCCTGCCGTACTCAACCACACAGTGGGCGGCGCGTCTCCCTGTCGTACTCAACCACACAGTGGGTGGCACGTCTCCCTGTCGTACTCAACCACACAGTGGGCGGCGCGTCTCCCTGTCGTACTCAACCACACAGTGGGTGGCACGTCTCCCTGTCGTACTCAACCACACAGTGGGTGGCACGTCTCCCTGTCGTACTCAACCACACAGTGGGTGGCACGTCTCCCTGTCGTACTCAACCACACAGTGGGTGGCACGTCTCCCTGTCGTACTCAACCACACAGTGGGTGGCACGTCTCCCTGTCGTATTCAACCACACAGTGGGTGGCACGTCTCCCTGTCATTCAACCACACAGTGGGTGGCACGTCTCCCTGTCATTCAACCACACAGTGGGTGGCACGTCTCCCTGTCATATTCAACCACACAGTGGGTGGCGCGTCTCCCTGTCATTCAACCACACAGTGGGTGGCGCGTCTCCCTGTCATTCAACCACACAGTGGGTGGCACGTCTCCCTGTCATATTCAACCACACAGTGGGTGGCACGTCTCCCTGTCATATTCAACCACACAGTGGGTGGCACGTCTCCCTGTCATATTCAACCACACAGTGGGTGGCACGTCTCCCTGTCATATTCAACCACACAGTGGGTGGCACGTCTCCCTGTCATATTCAACCACACAGTGGGTGGCACGTCTCCCTGTCATATTCAACCACACAGTGGGTGGCACGTCTCCTTGTCATATTCAACCACACAGGATGGTGCTCATACAAGCGTTGAAAATGTGTCAGCCTGAGCTAGGAGACTTGCTGTAGTGCCAGCCCGAGCCGAGAGACTGCAGTAGTGTCAGCCCGAGCAGGAAGACTGCAGTAGTGCCAGCCTGAGCCGAGAGATTGCAGTAGTGTCAGCCCGAGCAGGAAGACTGCAGTAGTGCCAGCCTGAGCCGGGAGACTGAGAGACTGCAGTAGTAGTGCCAGCCAGCCCCAGAGCAGCCTGAAG
>NC_091333.1:8951467-8968967 GCF_038502225.1 Cherax quadricarinatus | reverse complement strand
GGCCGCGGGGGCGTTGATCCCCGGAATAACCTCCAGGTATGTGTCTAATTCATTACCAGATTTGCTTGTTCAGTGTGCGTCGCTCAGCCTGGGCTGAGGGACTGATTACCTTTATTTCCGACGTTCGTCTTTGTATTAAACTGACGAATCCAGTGTAGCGAAACGTTTCCTCAATAAAGATTCCAAAATATTGCACAGTCTCATTCTTCAACTCTACTGGTGGTGTACAGGTGACATGCAGAATTAACCCTTGTAGATGAATGGTTCAGAGAACCGACACGTTGATAAATTAGACACATGTGCAACTCTTGGGTATCTTTATTGAGGAAACGTTTCGCCGCACAGTGGCTTCATCAGTCCATACATAGGAGAAACTTGAAAAACAGGAGGAGAATGAGGTAATCAGTCCCTCAACCTTGAGTCGATGTGGTCAGTCCATCAATCTTGAACAGAATACGGCATATGGGCGGAGAAGCAGCTTATAAACCGTAGGCAGGAGAGGTGCAGCAGATGTAGGTGGTGTCACATTTCGCCACTGTGTGGCGAAACGTTTCCTCAATAAAGATACCCAAGAGTTACCCATGTGTCTAATTTATCAGAATTAACCCTCGTACGGTAGCCTCATAGACCTACATGCATTCCAAACTCGGATTAAAATTAACTCACTAAAAATTAAACTAATCTGAAGTTATAACAAAGCACTCTCTGGGGCCCTGGGTGGCTTACTCAAACATTCTATTGGTGCTAGCAACACGCACCACACCTCAGCTTATTATCCTCCTCCTCCTCTTCCATCACCTCGTCCTACTCTAGTTCCTCTTTATTCCTTGAATCCCCTCTTGACCTCCAACGTCTCTGATCCTTCCCAATAACATCCATCTTAATACTGCTTACCCCCCCCCTTCCCCCTCAGATACCCCTCCCTGGAACCCCTCCCCTCTAGCACCCTCTTCCCTGCACCTCTCCAGAAACTATCGCCTCATGCGCTTCTCATTGCCCTACCTCTCCAGAACCACCACCACCACAAAAAGGAAAACCCACCAGCTGTAAGTTACCAGCTGTGAGTTACCAGCTGTAAGCCAGGTACTTCATGGGCTGACAACCCTTCACATGCAAACAATAAACCTCAACTGTTCACAAAAGAACGGTATCTTATCCTAGCTATCCACCACTCACGCCAATAAAAGTATCAATCTAGCTACCCAACAGTGTACCATCACTGCTGCAGAGCTGGGATAAAAAAATAACTTCACACT
The DNA here is from genome assembly GCF_038502225.1 of Cherax quadricarinatus. Classification (NCBI taxonomy): domain Eukaryota; kingdom Metazoa; phylum Arthropoda; class Malacostraca; order Decapoda; family Parastacidae; genus Cherax; species Cherax quadricarinatus. Next base: position 8,967,711 of record NC_091333.1, on the reverse strand, counting down.
TCAATATACTCTGAGCATAACATTATATTACAGCTTTAAAATACACAACGATGAAATTCATTAAGTCTGTCCTGACTAATTTAACGAATAAAATTCTCATTATATATTCATCATCACTGGGTACCTGCGACGTAGGTTTGAACGAAATCACTGTAATAATGGTACACTATATACCGCAAGAAAATACTGATCGAGGTTCCGAAGCTGAACACTTGTAAAGGCAGAGGGACTGACCACCTTTCAAATTAAGTTACTTTGAGGCTGAGATACTAGCAGATCTGCAGCCAGCAGGTGTGGTGACCCGTCGCGACGGAATCAGTAATGATCCGAGTCAAGTGCTCTTACGATGACAAACAATTCAGTACGCGGTGTTGACGCCTAGTTCTTAATTCTTATGAACATTAAAATGGTATAAAATACCGACAGGTTGTTAGGCAAGACACACATGCAACAGTTAGGATGCATATGTTGCATTAGGTTAGGTTAGGACCTGACCTCCCAACGACATCATTCTTACCTCTACCAGTGGCCTACGTCTCACCTCCTGGCGCTATATAAGGCTCCATCCTGTCACTTCAACTCCATATTGTTTCAGACTATGGAACAATGCTCTTCTCCAGACTGAGGGACTGACCACCTCAAAACTTTAAGGGTGATGGACTGATTACATCGTCTTCAAGTCTCTTCTGCTTCTATCAACTTTTCTGTACTCGACTGAAGAAGCCTACTGTGTAGGCGAAACGTTTCGAAATAAAGATACCTAACTGTTGCATATGTGTCTTACCTAACAACCTGTCGGTATTTTATACCATTTTAATGTTCAAAGAACACTGCAGCAGGCCTGTTGGCCCATACTAGGCAGGTCCTTCACAATCCATCTAACAAAATATATACCCAACTCAATTTTCAATGCTACTCAAGAAATAAGCTTTGATAATTCTTTGTGAGGAATGGTTCTGAAAACCGACAAGTTGAAGATTGAGACACTTGTGCAACATATGGGAATCTTTATTGAGGAAACGTTTCGCCACAAGTGGCTTCATCAGTTCAATACAAAGCAGAATATAAGGAGAGGAGTAGTTTGAGGTAATCAGTCCCTCAACCTGGAGTCGATGTGTTCAGTCCATCACTCTTGTAGAATGTACAGCATAGTGCCGTAGACGTGGCTTATATACTGTAGTCAGGTGAGGCGAAGCATGAAGCGGGATCATAGTGGTACCATCCACTAGTCGAAGTAGGTCTTCGTCCACTTCTGAGAGGAGGATGTTGCTCATGCAAACAATCACCTGTTACGTGCGGCCAGCAGTAACAGCCTGGTTGATCAGGCCCTGTTCCACCGGGAGGCCTGGTCATGGACCGGGCCGCGGGGGGCGTTGATCCCCGGAATAACCACCAGGTAACCGCATTTCATCAAGTCCCACTTTGTCGACTTTATTAAATAAAAATATTGGTCCGCGTGATAAACACTGAGCATTTCACACCCTTATGCAATTTCACAAAGAAACTCAAGATACTGATTTCAGACGACTAGGGGACGGCATCTAGCGTAGCCTATCCAGGAAATGAGGGAATAAATGAAAGGGGTAGAATGTGCATTATAATTATAATCAAAAAGAAGCGCTAAGCCACAAGGACTATACAGCTGGGTAGAAGGTGCAGCTATGGAGAGGACTGACCGGTTCATGGACTGATTGCATCTTCTCCATTGCTTCTGTTTCCACATTTAGTCTCCTCTGCATTTAACTGATGAAACCTACTGCATCAGCGAAACGCTTCGGAAACAAAGATACCCAACTGTTGCACACGTGTCTTATCTATAATGGGTGATGGGAGGCAGTGTGAGTGGGTGGTGATGGGAGGCAGCGTGAGTGGGTGGTGATGGGAGGCAGCGTGAGTGGGTGGTGATGGGAGGCAGCGTGAGTGGGTGGTGATGGGAGGCAGCGTGAGTGGGTGGTGATGGGAGGCAGCGTGAGTGGGTGGTGATGGGAGGCAGCGTGAGTGGGTGGTGATGGGAGGCAGCGTGAGTGGGTGGTGATGGGAGGCAGCGTGAGTGGGTGGTGATGGGAGGCAGCGTGAGTGGGTGGTGATGGGAGGCAGCGTGAGTGGGTGGTGATGGGAGGCAGCGTGAGTGGGTGGTGATGGGAGGCAGCGTGAGTGGGTGGTGATGGGAGGCAGCGTGAGTGGGTGGTGATGGGAGGCAGCGTGAGTGGGTGGTGATGGGAGGCAGCGTGAGTGGGTGGTGATGGGAGGCAGTGTGAGTGGGTGGTGATGGGAGGCAGTGTGAGTGGGTGGTGATGGGAGGCAGTGTGAGTGGGTGGTGATGGGAGGCAGAGGTGAGGCCTACCCATTTCAGGTGAACAATGACCCCCATTACCTACAACAGCGCCCCATCACTGTACCATGACAAATGGATTTAATATCTGCCACCGAAGATAGATGTCTGCTGGCGCTACCACTGCTCTAACACTCCCCAACACCTGCTCTAACAACCCACCAACACTTGCTCTAACAACCCACCAACACCTGCTCTAACAACCCACCAACACCTGCTCTAACAACCCACCAACACCTGCTCTAACAACCCACCAACACCTGCTCTAACAACCCACCAACACCTGCTCTAACAACCCACCTAACAAAATTTAAAATAAAAATACAAATTTTGAGGAAGAAATTTAAAACGTTAAGAAATTGACGTTGTGAAATAAAAGCAGGAAGGCAGCCTTGCGTATACTGCGAGGGTGTGTGTGTGTACACTCTGGAAATTACTTCCGGCAGTTAGAAAAACTACACTAAATGATAATTTAATTCTGGCTCAATTAACTGCTTAGACTGTCAAGTTACTATAGCAACTCAGTATTCTACTCAAAAATACTTTTCACTTTAAACTAAGAATATACAAAGCTTAATTTCCTAGCTGCACTTCCACCCACCAACCTCAACCCACAAGAAAAAATGATGCAACATCTGGGGATCTCTATTCTATAGACGTTTCGCCCACCAGTGACTATCACTACAATACAGAAGACTGGAGAGGTAGAAAGTTAGGGAATCAGTCCCTACCTGGAGTCTACGTGGTGTTCCGGGAGGGGGGGTCAACGCCCCCCGGCCTTACGATTTCTCGAGAAAAAACACTACAAGGAAAGGAGTGGAAAAGGTAAGGAAATGAAATGGGGGGAAAAGTGGGAAAGTAACGAAGGGAAGTGGAAAGAAATTAGAAAAAAAAAACATGGAAAACGAAATTAACGAAGTGTATATCCCCTTTTATTCCTTTTATCCCTTCACTCCAATATCCCTTTCCACGGCCTGGTCCTCGATCAGCCCTCCCGGCGGATCAGTGCCTGATTAACCAGGCTGTTACTGCTAGCCGCAAGCAATCCAACGTAGGAAACCTTCAAGATATGGAAAACGCTTAACCAGGGAAGAAACGATCACCACTTACAAGGCCAGACCATGAGGACTTGAAGGTATACATTCTGATGAGTATATCTCTATCACTCTGTAAATGCACCGAGAGTAACTGTACATATACACGTATAGGGAAATGCATTTCAACAATCAGTATTGAGCAATAAAATGGTATAAAATACCGACAGGTTGTTAGGCAAGAGACACATGTAACAGTTAGGTATATTTCGAAACGTTTCGCCTACACAGTAGGCTTCTTCAGTCGACTGAAGAAGCCTACTGTGTAGGCGAAACGTTTCGAAATAAAGATACCTAACTGTTGCATGTGTCTTACATGATCAGTATTGCCTGAAATACTCTGCATAACAGGGGGCTTATATAATAGTGTGTTATTGATAACAGCTATGGTCTGTATACCTTGTACATGTACTTGTAGAAATAGATTATACACACTTTCATTTGAATATATTCCCTATACGTTAATTTTTGGTACTGAAGTATTCTTGACTGGTCGTTACCAACGGCAGAATACGCAAATTATGTTAAGACGCAATAAACATATTAGAACTGTATACTAAGGCCAAGTTTCGTCCATATTGGGCGAAACTTTTTCTCAAAAAATGCCAAAAACTGCATACCGTCTCATTAACACTGGTAAGGAAATGACAAACTTCATGATTATACCACGGGCGGGGCTTGAACCCGCGATAGTCGTCGTAAAACTCTCAGACCGACGCGTTAGCCACTAGGCCAGCTGGCTTTAGGCAGGTAAATACGAACTCTCGTACACAGACGCAGGGCCTCGCACACAGTCCTACGAAAACACCTACATTGTCCAATTTAATCCCCTCTCGGTTGACCGTCTCCAGTGACACCTCAATAAATCATCTTACCATCGCGTATCTGAGGAAAAAAGCAACGTACTAACGTAAAACACTAAATATGTCAACACACATCAAGCAAACTAAAAACAAACTTGAGGTGATTGAGCAATTAACGGAATGTAGAGTGATGCCTTGAACCGGGGTCCCCTGCCAAAAGTGACCTGACCTCACCCGACCTGACCTCACCAGTACCCACAGTAAATAGTCTTCCTGATGGACAATAGCACCTTTAGGGATTTATCAAAGCTTTTCAGCGTTTATTTCAATAAATAAAATGTGAAGGTCATGGCCATACAAAGCCAGGTCATGGCCATACAAAGCCAGGTCATGGCCATACAAAGCCAGGTCATGGCTAACACACTATACACGTCTATACACGTTTTATGTAGTATAAACAAAGAAAAATGAGTGAACGCAAACAAGGTTAACACAGGTGTGCCAGGTCGAGGGGCCGAGATAATGGTGTCATCCTTCACACTGCTCAACAACAGAGTCATTTAGGTTATACTCAGCAGATTATGTTGTTTGGAGTTGTCCGGGACTATCACCTGACACGAGTATTTATCTTTAGTGTTTCCCTCTTATTAGGGACTCACAGTATCACCCGCTGTCAAGTGCTACTGCACACGATAGAGGTAGGTAGGTGTAGGTAGGTAGGTAGGTGTGTGTGTAGGTAGGTAGGTAGGTAGGTAGGTGTGTGTGTGTCTGTCTGTGTCTGTCTGTCTGTCTGTCTGTGTGTGTCTGTGTGTGTCTGTGTGTGTCTGTGTGTGTCTGTCTGTCTGTCTGTCTGTCTGTCTGTCTGTCTGTCTGTCTGTCTGTCTGTCTGTCTGTCTCTCTCTCTCCCATGACAAGTATTAAGACATTGTTTATGACATTTTACTGACGATACGTTTCGCCCACCAGGGACTATCAATTCTCTCAAGAACTGATAGTCCCACTTTGCCTCGCATTAACAAAGACGATACTGTCTCCAGGCGTAAGTGTCAGACAATTAGGTCTGCTTTCTTGGACCAGGAGCCCTTCAAAACCACTATATACTCCACTCTTGTATACCTTTGATATACCAGGATTGTCTAACGAACAGTTTTAGTAACAGTGAACGCAACTGGTGAAATCAGATTAACCTGTCTAAAAGAAGCGCTAAGCTCGTAGAGGTCGCACAGTGCCTGGGGAACGAGAGGCACTCAAGGTTCATTCGAGGTTAGGAAAGGAAGCCTCAGCAACTAGGATCAAAAACCCTTCACTGTCATCATCAAGGCACCCCTTTAAGTGGTGGGGGAATGAGGGGCCGCGGGGTGGTAAGGGGGAAGGGGAATATTAGGGGGGAGGGGAATATTAGGGGGGAAGGGGAATATTAGGGGGAGGGAAGCACTGTAATATTCCACAGTAATAACTACAAATTACCGTCCAATTTTTAACAGTAACGTCAAAAGAAACGCGGCTTAGCGCAGATTATTCCATCAGTCCCCGAACCTCAACACGTCTCTGTGTAAATTGAATTTTATCCCGTTATTCCTGGCAAAAGTGGAGAAATAAAAATCAAGATAGTAGCTAGGAAAGTTGCATTTAATCTACAGACAGGAGATAAAATCTTGATGTGGTTCCTCCTGTCATGAAGTCTTACAGATGAGAGCGAATATGGTAGAGCTTAAGAGGCCAGAAACTAGCTGTGCTGTTCTAAGAAGCTCAAGAGCCGCGGCCACAAGCTCTCCAGGGCCGAGGCCGCAAGCTCTCCAGGGCAGAGGCCGCAAGCTCTCCAGGGCAGAGGCCGCAAGCTCTCCAGGGCAGAGGCCGCAAGCTCTCCAGGGCAGAGGCCGCAAGCTCTCCAGGGCCGAGGCCGCAAGCTCCCCAGGGCCGAGGCCGCAAGCTCCCCAGGGCCGAGGCCGCAAGCTCCCCAGGGCCGAGGCCGCAAGCTCCCCAGGGCCGAGGCCGCAAGCTCCCCAGGGCCGAGGCCGCAAGCTCCCCAGGGCCGAGGCCGCAAGCTCCCCAGGGCCGAGGCCGCAAGCTCCCCAGGGCCGAGGCCGCAAGCTCCCCAGGGCCGAGGCCGCAAGCTCCCCAGGCCCGAGGCCACAAGCTCTCCAGGCCCGAGGCCACAAGCTCTCCAGGCCCGAGGCCACAAGCTCTCCAGGGCCGAGGCCACAAGCTCTCCAGGGCCGAGGCCACAAGTTCCCCAGGGCCGAGGCCACAAGCAGACTACGTCCTCAAACAAATCAGTTAATATACAAACTCGAGAGCGAGGCTTAAAAATGTAACTGCAAATAAACATTAACATTCCAAAACGAGTTGACTGCAAATGGACTTTCACGAGTAACTTCTGTGGGGGGGAAAAAAACTCGAGGGGGGGAACTAATGAATAAAACTTGGGTTTAGGATACTCATACGCAGTTCATCTGGCCTTTGTATATAATTTGTCTCTCTCTCTCTCACACACACACACACACACACACACACACACACACACACACACACACACACACACACACACACACACACACACACACACACACACACACACACACACACACACAAAGTTTAGTAACGAATCCAACTCTTAATTAATACTGCTTGGCACTGGCCAGTAGGCTTTCTGCAGTAATTCTCAAGTGTAAGTAACGGGATACACTTCCTTCTCTCCCACTTCCTTCTCTCCCACTTCCCCCCTCTCCCCCCATTCCCCAAATAGCACTTCACTCTTTCGATACACCCGTAAAATGCAATTCTCAAGCAAGCAAAATACCGAGGAATCAGACCAGTGCAGCATCTGGGTACCACCGACTGTCGTTGACATCTCTCTACTGAACGGTTAAAAGCCACTGGTTGACGAAACTCTTCCAATAAGACAGATGTCGCACATGTGTCAAATTCCTCATTCTGTCGGTATTATACGCCATTACTTTGATACCAGCAACACTCATGCTAATGTAAACAATTGACCATCTCACGTCTCTCTCGCCTGGTCTCAGACCGGGCCGCGGGGGCGTTGACCCCCGGAACTCTCTCCAGGTAAACTCCAGGTATCCATATGCTCTTACGATACCCTTCACAGCATGGATGTGGGATGCAGAATATACTAGCCATTTCAGCAAAATCTAAAAAGGTATTCTGAATTCAAAATTACCCAAGACGGCGATGACGATACTTGACGTAGTAACAGAAAAAAAAGGCTCCCAATCTAAACGTCAGTGTTTTAAAAGTTAGAGAACAATGCCTTTTAACGAGAAGCCAGTATAACAGCGTCCTACAACACGGCCTCTTCAGCTGGAATAAAAATGGACTAAGAAAATTTCACTAATTTCTGATTTTCTTTTTTACAAGTTAAAGAGGGAGGTAGCCGCAGTCTCTCAAAAGGCTTCAAACATATCCAAATTTATTCACACAAGTTTGGTTCGGGGAAGTTGCGGTATGTTTTGCTCTGTGAAACTTAAGGAATAATTGTGAATGATGCAACGATGATGTTGAGATACAACATGCCCCCCCCCCTCCCTCCAATGCCTATCACCCCCATCCCTTCAACCCTTATCACTCTCCCTTAACGGCAACTTTTATCATACGTTCTCCAGTAACACCTATCATTCCGACTCGCCCTTCCTATCATTCGCTCCTCTCCCATCTCCACTATTTCCTCAATCATTCCCTCCTTCACATCTCTTCAACCATCATTCATCCCGCCTATCACTCCATCGACGTTCACTTTTCCATCAGTTAAGTTTCCCCTCTCCCTCCTTCACTGCTGTTACTCAACCGTCCACCCAACACCTCCATGGAATCGATGCATGAACAACTGGAGCCTGGGAAGAGTGAATCCAATCAACAAATTCACTCTGGGCCGAGCAGCTTACAAGGCTGCTTTGGCTCACAACCGAAACATCCTAGGTTCAATCCCAAGGCCGCCGGAAAGTAAGAACCAAAATTCCCGCCCTTTCCCCTTTCATCTCAACGCCCCATGACTACAGAAACAATAAAAATAGGCACGTGTGCAACAGAAAACTTTTTTGGTCGTCGAAAAAGAAACTTTTAAAGTACAGGACATTTAATGAAGGGAACATTTTTGCCACGAGTGATGAAACATTACCTTAGCATCCAGAACTGTGTACAATTTTTTCCATGCATAGCATGTTATTACCATGATACTAACACGACGATGGGGCCACATTCAGATAAAATTAATGTGTGACACTGTAAAGAACTTCGTACTTGCTGAGGTCAGTGTAAGGAAGGTCCAAACTTCGCAGGGAATATTTAAGTGTTGGATGAAAGGTTTTTCCACGCAGGGATATTATGGTACTACTGAATAATGTCACAATGAGAGTGAGGCCTCACAGCTTAGTTAAATACTCCCGGGTGACGAGGTGGGTCGCTCTTACACTTGATACTTTGATGGCCAAGCATGGGTCAAGCAATCAACTGTAAGCTAGCACCTCGCGGGCCCACACTCGCGGGCCCATATTGGCACTGTGGTCCACTTCCGCTGCCTCGTTCATCACGCCGCTTACTTCATTACGGTTTTAATTAATGCAGCGCACACGTTCCTGATCCCTGTCCAACTCTACACTGCTGGCCAACCATGCACGCTGCCTGCCCCCCAACACTGCTGGCCAGCCATACAGTGCGTGCCCCCCAACACTGCTGGCCAGCCATGCACTCTGCCTGCCCTCAACACTCCTGACCAGCCATGCCCACCTGCGTGGCCATCCTACGCACATGCCTGCTTGACTCTGCTTGACCTTCGTGCATGCTTGTTCCACAATTCGTCTCCACGTGTGGCCAGATACTCACTGCTTGGTCCACCAGGCTGTTGGTGCTAGCGACCCTCGGGCCTACAGCCATCAGGCACTTGGGAAGGGACATTTGATCAAGTTTCCCCTCATAAACGTCCACCTTCTCTCCAGTAATGTGCCATTTCATCCACCTTATGATAACAGGAGAGACGATAACCGAGAACAACGAGACCAGTGCAAGTGAACAGCTCACCTCCAGTCAGGTGCAGTCACCCATACAATAACACCTGCAGGATGAACTGAGGTAGCATCCATTATCATCCTGCCTCCCCCACCCTCCCTAAGGGTTACATAAAAGCAAGCGTCCGGGTGTGCATGTGCGGGCATTGAGTGTGCTTGCACTGTGTGCAGACTGTGTATGTGTGGGCGAGGTGAAGTGTCAATATAGGGAGCACCACGTAGACAGACCCCCCGGGTAGACAGACCCCCCTGGATAAACAGACCCCCCTGGATAGACAGACCTCCCGGGTAGACAGACCCTCATCTCCAGTATATTTCCCACCTTCCAATACTTATTCCAGCCTTTATTATATCTCTTCCCTCTATTTTCATTTCCCTCTTAAGCCCCCTCTCCCCTTCCCTTTGTAATAATCTTCTATTCTCTATCCCCCTCATTCCAATTTGCGTTCTTCCACGTATTACCTTCTCCACCATCTTCCTAGAGCAATCATCTTTTCCCTCCCCAGTTGTCAGCCCTTCCCACCTGCCTAAGCCCCTTATTCTACTTCATCTGCCCTCTCCTCCTCTTCCGTGTGTCTGATCAGTGCTACACACTCGCCTGACACCGCCCGACAAATAAAAAATTAATAAACACGTCCAGACAGGTAACTGCCTTCTTACACACACAGACCAAACACAGGTATACCTGGAGTGTACATGGAGAAGGATGCGGGGGTCAATGCCCCCGCGGCCTGGTCTGAGACCAGGCCTCGTGGTGGATCAGGTTCTGATCGACTAGGCTGTTACTGCGGGCTGCAGTATATTCTTTCCTTATACTATATTGAAGCTACACCAGACGGTTCTGCAGATTGCTTGCAGTTTTACGAAAACACTGAATTGTATATTCTGACCCAAGTCCTAATATTATGCAAAGCATTTCGGGGAGAAATGAGACAGACGTACCCCACTTACAGACAACCATAGACAGGCAGACCAGACAGGTTCAGGTGTGAGGGACCGTTCTCACACGGTAATAACCTGGTACTCTACAAGGTCGTTACAAATGGATGATTTCACAAAAACTGCTCAGCACTTAAAAGGAATAAGTAACCTTTTTATTTTTGGTGTTGGCAAGATGATGGAGGAACGAAAGAGGAAGAGAGGAGTAGTAAAGGAAGACGGAGAGGGATAGCAAGGATGGAACGAGTATGAGAGAGAAAAAGACGCAAAGGGGAGAAAGGAGGGTGGGAAGAAAGGGAGATCAGACAGATTGAAGAAAGTTGTCTGCCTATGTACGCGTCTGTGCCTCCTTGTATGTGGCTAGCTGGTATTGTCTGTGTGGGGGGGAAGGTGGCTTTCTTTGTCTTCCCGTCTCTCCCTCTCAGTGTTCTCTGGCGCTGCTCATCACTCGGGTAACTCTTTGTACCCACATTAGTGTTTCTCGCGCGATCGCACACGAGCGTGCCTTTGTAGACGTCTGCGCTCCCGCTCCCCCTCCCCCCCACGTTCGTAAACACGTCTCGTGTGTACTTACCTATTTGCACTCACTTATTTGTGGTTGCAGGGATCGAGTCATAGCTCCTGGCCCCGCCTCTTCACTGATTGCTGCTGGGTTCTCTTTGCTCCACGAGGTTATCAAACCTCGTCTTAAAACTATGTATGGTTCCTGCCTCCACTACGTCACTTTCTAGGCTATTCCACTGCCTGACAACTCTATGACTGAAGAAATACTTACTAACATCCCTTGGACTCATCTGCAGGGCTGGAGTCACAGCTCCTGGTCCTGCCTCTTCCCTTGTCGCTACTAGGTTCACACACTCCTGGTCCCAAGAGCTGTATCGTACGTTCGTTCGTGTGCGCGCGTGCGTGAACACGGACAATAGTACACTCGCCACAAAAACGTTCACCTTTCACATCATTGTATGCTCCAGTATTCGCAAGTCTGCGCCACTGCATGCTCCAGTATGCACCATCCTACTAATCTGTACTAGTCTTGTGTGCGCGCGCGAGTTGAGCTCCAGCCCTTGAGACCAGCCTTATCCTTCAGTGGGATCACGCAGAGCTGCAGCTCCTGGAGTTACCGTCTCCACACCCACTATGAAGACTATTAGAGAACAGCTCCAATAACTGTCTTCCTGGAGCTTACAATCTTCAACTATCATCATCACACTGGAGCAATGTTCCCTTATTTTCCTGTGATACACATTGTGTGTGCAACTACCATTTACCTCCCTTTATTCTTGTTCCCCCTTCCCTTCACTTACCTCCCCTTATTCTTGTCCTCTCCCCCCCTCTTCAGTTTCTTGAAGAATGAAACATGTGCAACATCTGGGTATCTTTAATTTGTAGACGTTTCTCCCAGTGGCTTTATCAATATGTCCTTGTAAAGCGAGAGCTTTAGCCTGGTGGATAAAGCTCTCGCTTCACACGGCGAGGGTCTAGGTTCGATTCCCTGCGAGGGTAGAAACATTGGGCGTGTTTCTTTATACCGGTTGCCTATCTTCACCCACCAGTAAAATGGGTACCTGGGTGTTAGTGGACTGGTGTGGGTCGCATCCTGGGACAAAACTAACCTAATTTACCCGAAATGCTCAGCATAACAAGGGGCTTTCTATATAGTAGTATGTCACTGATGTCAGCTATGGTCTGTATACCTTGTACATGTACTTGTAGAAGATATTATTATGCGTCTAATTCTTCATCATGTCGGTATTGTATACCATTCGTGTACAGTCCCTTCAGTATCTCGCATATTGTGATAATATCTCTTCCTATTCTCTCTCATTTTCGAGTCAGCTCTCCAGCTGGCTGTCATCATCAACAGCTTCAAAAGCTTCGTCCCGGTACAGCTGGAGTTGTTAGGTAAGACACATATGCAACAGTTAGGTATCTTTATTTCGAAATAAAGATACCTACTTTATTCTCGAAATAAAGATACCTAACTGTTGCATATGTGTCTTACCTAACAACCTGTCGGTATTTTATACCATTTTAATGTTCACAGCTGGAGTTACTATCACCTGAGAATTACCACCTCTTAGAACAGTCTCATACATGGGGGGAAATGGAACTCTTGTGGAGATATCTCAGTCGCCTCAGAGCATGGCTAAGACGCTATTAATTTTAAGCTTTCCGACTACGTTAAGCACGTTGACATGTTTGACAAGCTAGAGGGCTCCATGCTGGAGCTGCGTACTCTTATTACCTGTTTTATGTACAGGAGACTGAAGGATCGTTGTTACGTTTGTCGAAGTTTACAAATTGATGTTGCCCGCTTTGACTTGCGAAATCGTAATGACACGATTGTAAACAAACCATACCACGGGCGGGATTTGAACCCGCGGTCAGAGTGTCTCAAAACTCCAGACCGTCTGGAGTTTTGCGACTCTCTGACCGCGGGTTCAATCCCGCCCGTGGTATGGTTTGCCCGCTTTCTTGACGCCTCGGGAGAGAAGTTCGAGATAATGCAGACACTCAGGCCTCTGACTTCTGTAGTTGTTTCATCTCTCGAGTGATGGAAATGGGGGGGGGGAGGGAAGGAGAGGGAAGGGAGAAGAGAGAAAAAACAAAAAGAAAAAAGAGAAAGAAAGAAAGATGCGCAGTGTCGTTTCTCTCAATGACTGGTACATGCAGGTCTGCGGACAGTATAATTCATGAGCACGGAGAAGGTACGATAGAAGAAACGGGATAATACGACCCGTGAAGCACACGAGTTAAAGCACAGTCTGTCAACAGTAATAACAGCAGCAGACAAGTAATAACATCAGAAGCAACATAACAGTGAAGGAGCACTGCAGTAGCAATACTGACACGAGTCTTCCCACTCGCTGCAATGCAACAGTATACTGACAGTATATAAACATATACAATGCATTTTACTGAGATGTTTCGTCCATCGGAGATTTAAGCCACGGTAGGAGAAACGCTTTTACAATAAAATGTCACAACCCGCATTGTATGTCTTATTTACTAGCCTCTCGTGTTTGTCAACAAGCAACAAGTAGAAGCAACAGCAACTATAGTAACAGCAATATTAACAAGAACGGAAGTAACATCAGCAACAGAAGCAGCAGCATCACCAGCAGCAGCGTCATCATCAGTAGCAACAGCAGAATCAACAGCAAGAACAGCAGAATCAATAGTAGACTCAATAGCAGCAGCGTCCTCATCAGTAGCAACAGCAGAATCAACAGCAAGAACAGCAGCAGCAGACTCAATAGTAACAGCAGCAGCAGAATCAATTGCAACAACAGCAGCAGCAGCAGCAGATTCAACAGCACGAGGCGGCCATGGTAATGCACTGGCCAAGACAAGGCTTCTCACGTGTGTGTGAGGCGGGACAAACACTACCTGTAGCCTACATTGTCTCCCCCGCTACCCCTAGACCCCCACCTGTGTACCCCACCACTCCTGTACCCCACCTGTGTACCCCAGTACCCCACCGCACCTGCAGTAAGGCAGAAGAGGGAGGGGAGGGAGGGGGGGTAACAACGACAACCCCCTTCTCGAGATGCACTGCGCTGCAAGAGAAGGGAAGGTAGAAAAGGAGGTAAGGATGAGAGGGAAGTAGAGGAAAACAAGAAAACATACGGAGAGAGGTGGAAGGAGAAAGAGAGAGAAAAGGAAATACTGCAGTGTATGGCTACCCAGGTCTGTTGGTAGTTACACTGCGGGAACAAAAGCTACGTTTACCTCTCGTATTCCATCACTCAGGATTGATTACACAAAGTAGGTACTTAAATTATCAGCCTGAACTGATAGACTGCAGTAGGGAGCTGGTACACTGCAGTAGGGAGCTGGTGCACTGCAGTAGGGAGCTGGTGCACTGCAGTAGGGAGCTGGTGCACTGCAGTAGGGAGCTGGTACACTGCAGTAGGGAGCTGGTGCACTGCAGTAGGGAGCTGGTGCACTGCAGTAGGGAGCTGGCACACTGCAGTAGGGAGCTGGCACACTGCAGTAGGGAGCTGGCACACTGCAGTAGGGAGCTGGCACACTGCAGTAGGGAGCTGGCTCACTGCAGTAGGGAGCTGGCTCACTGCAGTAGGGAGCTGGCACACTGCAGTAGGGAGCTGGCACACTGCAGTAGGGAGCTGGCACACTGCAGTAGGGAGCTGGCACACTGCAGTAGGGAGCTGGCACACTGCAGTAGGGAGCTGGCACACTGCAGTAGGGAGCTGGCACACTGCAGTAGGGAGCTGGCACACTGCAGTAGGGAGCTGGCACACTGCAGTAGGGAGCTGGCACACTGCAGTAGGGAGCTGGCACACTGCAGTAGGGAGCTGGCACACTGCAGTAGGGAGCTGGCACACTGCAGTAGGGAGCTGGCACACTGCAGTAGGGAGCTGGCACACTGCAGTAGGGAGCTGGCACACTGCAGTAGGGAGCTGGCACACTGCAGTAGGGAGCTGGCACACTGCAGTAGGGAGCTGGCACACTGCAGTAGGGAGCTGGCACACTGCAGTAGGGAGCTGGCACACTGCAGTAGGGAGCTGGCACACTGCAGTAGGGAGCTGGCACACTGCAGTAGGGAGCTGGCACACTGCAGTAGGGAGCTGGCACACTGCAGTAGGGAGCTGGCACACTGCAGTAGGGAGCTGGCACACTGCAGTAGGGAGCTGGCACACTGCAGTAGGGAGCTGGCACACTGCAGTAGGGAGCTGGCACACTGCAGTAGGGAGCTGGCACACTGCAGTAGGGAGCTGGCACACTGCAGTAGGGAGCTGGCACACTGCAGTAGGGAGCTGGCACACTGCAGTAGGGAGCTGGCACACTGCAGTAGGGAGCTGGCACACTGCAGTAGGGAGCTGGCACACTGCAGTAGGGAGCTGGCACACTGCAGTAGGGAGCTGGCACACTGCAGTAGGGAGCTGGCACACTGCAGTAGGGAGCTGGCACACTGCAGTAGGGAGCTGGCACACTGCAGTAGGGAGCTGGCACACTGCAGTAGGGAGCTGGCACACTGCAGTAGGGAGCTGGCACACTGCAGTAGGGAGCTGGCACACTGCAGTAGGGAGCTGGCACACTGCAGTAGGGAGCTGGCACACTGCAGTAGGGAGCTGGCACACTGCAGTAGGGAGCTGGCACACTGCAGTAGGGAGCTGGCACACTGCAGTAGGGAGCTGGCACACTGCAGTAGGGAGCTGGCACACTGCAGTAGGGAGCTGGTACACTGCAGTAGGGAGCTGGTACACTGCAGTAGGGAGCTGGTACACTGCAGTAGGGAGCTGGTACACTGCAGTAGGGAGCTGGTACACTGCAGTAGGGAGCTGAGCATATTCAGTATTCTATGGGTCGAGTAGCTTCAAAAACACTCTACCTATAGATGGAGTTACTGTTAGTCCTGGACATTGGGGGAGAGGGGCTGTAAACTGGGGGTGAAGGGAGAAAAAAAAGTTGTCCAGAGAGGATCTTTACGACAGTGAATAGTGACACAGAAGAGGTGCTACCGAACCATTATCTGACCTTCACAGAACGTAAGATGGACACTCTCAGGTGCCATTATGAATACCAAAGCCCAACACGAACAATAAGACGTATTATGGATGCTAGGAAAGTACCAATGGCAGACGGGAAACATCCACAAGACAAAGGCCGTGTTGGGATACCCAAAATACTATACACCCCGCCACACATCCCTAGGATGCACAAGACAGTTCTAGGATCCTCAGAACCCAGCTAGCACATATTACGTTCCTGGGGCACAGACTAGCACATGCACTTACACTATTTTGGTGCCAACTGCCTACCAACCTCACCTCCCCCACACCCACATATAATATATATATATATATATATATATATATATATATATATATATATATATATATATATATATATATATATATATATATATATATATATAATACCACACCCAGTCATACCTACCTTCCCGAGGCAACAAATATTTAACTCAGAAGTACACACGACATGCGGCAATCAGGATACTGAAGAGAGATGTTTCGCCAATCATTGGCTTTATCAGTCCATTGATCGATAAGCAACTGGCTGGGGAAAC
>NC_091333.1:8918967-8946467 GCF_038502225.1 Cherax quadricarinatus | reverse complement strand
CCCACTCCCTCCCCTGCAACTGTTTCTACCCACTCCCTCCCCTCCACCTGTTTCTACCCACTCCCTCCCCTGCTACTGTTTCTACCCACTCCCTCCCCTCCTACTGTTTCTACCCACTCCCTCCCCTCCTACTGTTTCTACCCACTCCCTCCCCTCCTACTGTTTCTACCCACTCCCTCCCCTCCTACTGTTTCTACCCACTCCCTCCCCTCCTACTGTTTCTACCCACTCCCTCCCCTCCTACTGTTTCTACCCACTCCCTCCCCTCCTACTGTTTCTACCCACTCCCTCCCCTCCTACTGTTTCTACCCACTCCCTCCCCTCCTACTGTTTCTACCCACTCCCTCCCCTCCTACTGTTTCTACCCACTCCCTCCCCTCCTACTGTTTCTACCCACTCCCTCCCCTCCTACTGTTTCTACCCACTCCCTCCCCTCCTACTGTTTCTACCCACTCCCTCCCCTCCTACTGTTTCTACCCACTCCCTCCCCTCCTACTGTTTCTACCCACTCCCTCCCCTCCTACTGTTTATACCCACACCCTCCCCTCCAACAGTTTCAACCCACTCCCTCCCCTCCTACTGTTTCTACCCACTCCCTCCCCTCCTACTGTTTCTACCCACTCCCTCCCCTCCTACTGTTTCTACCCACTCCCTCCCCTCCTACTGTTTCTACCCACTCCCTCCCCTCCTACTGTTTCTACCCACTCCCTCCCCTCCTACTGTTTCTACCCACTCCCTCCCCTCCTACTGTTTCTACCCACTCCCTCCCCTCCTACTGTTTCTACCCACTCCCTCCCCTCCTACTGTCTCTACCCACTCCCTCCCCTCCTACTGTTTCTACCCACTCCCTCCCCTGCTACTGTTTCTACCCACTCCCTCCCCTGCTACTGTTTCTACCCACTCCCTCCCCTGCTACTGTTTCTACCCACTCCCTCCCCTGCTACTGTTTCTACCCACTCCCTCCCCTGCTACTGTTTCTACCCACTCCCTCCCCTGCTACTGTTTCTACCCACTCCCTCCCCTGCTACTGTTTCTACCCACTCCCTCCCCTGCTACTGTTTCTACCCACTCCCTCCCCTGCTACTGTTTCTACCCACTCCCTCCCCTGCTACTGTTTCTACCCACTCCCTCCCCTACTACTGTTTTCACCGTTCCTCCCTTCGCCTATCCTTCCTTCCTTCCCTCCTCCCTCTTAATATTCTACTCACAATCACTAGAAGTTATTTCTCTCCATTTACTTTTAACTTTCCCACCTTCACCCTATTCTCCGACCTTTCCCTCCCCTCTCCCGGTCCCCCCCCCCTCTCCATCCCTATCTGCCACTCCAGGATCTTTTCTTCCCTCCCCTCTGGGAATTACCTTAATTCCTCCCCTCATTCCCCTCCCCTCCCTTCTTCCCACCCTCCCCTTCATCAAGAACACGATCGATAGGTGTGTAATAAGACATGACCCCCCCTCCCTCTCCAGCCCTGAACCCAAACAACCCCCCACCATCACAACACTTTCAACACCTCTCGTTGGACGATTCCCAAGCTCAGCTTCCCTTCAACCCCACCACGCAACCTCCCCACCACATAACCTCCCCATGCTGGTTACGTCCCATCACCCCATCACCCCATCAATAATACTCATAAAAGTCAAACTTGTCCCATTGGATTTCACCTGAATTCTGCTTCAATTTTCCGAATGAAAAAATCTTCAAAACCTCTTGAATGGAACTTCTCAAACTGGAGCCCCCAAAATGGAACCCTCTCAAACTGGAGCCCCCAAAATGGAACCCTCTCAAACTGGAGCCCCCAAAATGGAACCCTCTCAAACTGGAGCCCCCAAAATGGAACCCTCTCAAACTGGAGCCCCCAAAATGGAACCCTCTCAAACTGGAGCCCCCAAAATGGAACCCTCTCAAACTGGAGCCCCCAAAATGGAACCCTCTCAAACTGGAGCCCCCAAAATGGAACCCTCTCAAACTAGAGCCCCCAAAATGGAACCCTCTCAAACTGGAGCCCCCAAAATGGAACCCTCTCAAACTGGAGCCCCCAAAATGGAACCCTCTCAAACTGGAGCCCCCAAAATGGAACCCTCTCAAACTGGAGCCCCCAAAATGGAACCCTCTCAAACTGGAGCCCCCAAAATGGAACCCTCTCAAACTGGAGCCCCCAAAATGGAACCCTCTCAAACTGGAACCCTCTTAGTTCTCGGGAAAAAAAACGAGAAATAATCCTTATTCTAAAGCGGAAATTTGGTTGATTTTAGAAGGCAACCATCCAACCACAACTACCAACAACCAAACTTAACCACCACTCAACACCGAAGAATTAGCCAGCCAGCTGAATAAACGACACCCAACCGAACAACCAATGTCAGCCTGCAAACAACCAACATGCCTGCAACCAAATCAACCAAATCACCAATCAGTACACCATCAGAGAAACAACCAAACAGCTAATAAATCAACCAGGTGGCCAACCAGGTTAAAAGTAACCACAGTGAATCTAACAAGATGGTCCCTAGAACCAGCTCGGTTGGTAGCGCATTCAGCTCACACACTGAGGTCAGTGGTTCGATCCCCGGTATGGGTGGAAACATTAGGGCGTGTTTCCTTAAGACACCTGCCGTCCGTGTTCACCTAGCAGTAAAATAGGTACCCGAGTGTTAGTCAACTGGTGTGGGTCGCATCCTGGAGACAAAATTGACCTAATTTGGGAGAAATGCTCTGGTGGCCTGTTGGTTAACGCTCTCGCTTCACACGGTGAGGGCCTGGGTTCGATTCCCAGCCAGAGTAGAAACATTGGACGTGTTTCTTTCCACCTGTTGTCTATGTTCCCCACCAGTAAAATGGGTACCTGGGTGTTAGTCGACTGGTGTGGGTCGCATCCTGGGACACTGACCTAAGGAGGCCTGGTCACAGACCGGGCCGCGGGGGCGTTGACCCCCGGAACTCTCTCCAGATAAACTCCAGATAACAAGAGGCTTTCTATATAGTAGTATGTCACTGATGTCAGCTATGGTATGTACACGTCGTACATGTACTTGTAGAAATAAGGATTAACACAATAGGCAACTACACACACTGAAGACTGGTTTAAAAGAGACGTCAAGTACATCTAGGCTATATTTATTAGAAAGGACATGTCAGAAAAAAAGTTTAGGTCCTGGGACTTAAACTTTAGGTATTTTCTTAAAAGTTACATCAAGTTTAGAATTAGACGAAAGTTTTAATGACATACTTAACCTGGGTCTTCAGGACACAACAGCACGAGTGGACGGACGGACGGACGGACGCACACGCACACAAACGCGCGCGCGCACACACACACACACACACACACACACACACACACACACACACACACACACAGCATATGGGCGCCTAGCAAACCTCAGAACAGCATTCCGACATCTTAATAAGGAATCATTCAGGACCCTGTACACCGTGTACGTTAGGCCCATATTGGAGTATGCGGCACCAGTTTGGAACCCACACCTAGCCAAGCACATAAAGAAACTAGAGAAAGTGCAGAGGTTTGCAACAAGACTAGTCCCAGAGCTAAGAGGTATGTCATACGAGGAGAGGTTACGGGAAATCAACCTGACGACACTGGAGGACAGGAGAGATAGGGGGGACATGATAACGACATACAAAATAACACACGCCCCCGGTGACCAGGTCAGTAGTCAAGCATCAGGGTACCTACCTACCCCAGCTAGGGTGGCACTGTACACATACTCGTGGTTCATTTAAAAAGTGCACCAATTCAGTGCCACTACCAAATT
The DNA here is from genome assembly GCF_038502225.1 of Cherax quadricarinatus. Taxonomy (NCBI): domain Eukaryota; kingdom Metazoa; phylum Arthropoda; class Malacostraca; order Decapoda; family Parastacidae; genus Cherax; species Cherax quadricarinatus. The sequence goes on along the minus strand of NC_091333.1, from coordinate 8,942,693 downwards.
ACAGTGCCACTCTACTTAATTACTGTGCCATCAACGAACTTGTGTAGGGTGTTTTAGTTATTGATGGTAATGGTAGGTTGATTATTGATGTAAACAGGTAATTATCTTAGCAGAGTATTAGCCGGGGTGTTGGTGGTAATTATCCTGTCAATGGCAAACGGGAACATTTCTGCTGACGCGAGTGTTAGTCATAATTATATATATATATATATATATATATATATATATATATATATATATATATATATATATATATATATATATATATATATATATATATATATATATATATATATATATATATTATATATATATATATATATATAATATATATATATATTATATATATATATATATATATATATATATATATATATATATTATATATATATATATATATATATAATATATATATATATTATATATATATATATATATATATAATATATATATATATATATATATATATATATATATATATATATATATATATATATATATATATATATATATATATATTATATAATATATAATATCCAACCCATTAAATAACGAATTTTTCGCCATAGTTCATGAATGCCTTATCCGATCGGTTCCAAACCTTCAATGCCTAATTTACCCTAAGAGAAGCTCTGCATTGTTATCGAATTATGCAGGTGCCAATTTACCGATTTTATTTTGAATATATGAGGGTTTCTTTCCATACGGTAATTTGAGAATGGATCTTCCGGGCGGCTTCAAATTTAAGAGTGCTGGCGTTCGTCTCTTATGAATTGCCTTATTAGTCCGGTCATTCAGATCTTGATCCACCAGGAGACCTGGTCTGGGACCACTCCTTAGGGGACCTTGACTCCCTAAAACATCCTTCAGGTTCGTCTAAGGATCTGATTGGTTATGACTTGTGGTGCCAATTATTTTATATTAGTACATGAATAACTCGCACGCAGAACCGAGAAGCTCTATAACTTCTAAATGGTCCAAGTCGGACCGAAACGTCGCCATAAGCTTCCCTCTCCTATGTGCGGGTTATCTGTGTATTGTTCCACTCACGGTATTGTGCCTTTTAGTTCTTCATAAAATAATTTTTGAATGACTCGTCTGACAGACTTCAAATCCTCAAAGCTAATACTTGTCTTAGGAATTTATGGCTAACTCTGCAATATGTTTCTTGCGTGCAGTGAGGGGCAAGGGAGATACAATTCTCTGGTCGCGCAGCGACAGACAAGTAACTTGGTTAAATTTTGCTTACAGACGATAAATTAACAATTGCACCTAAACAGCGAATATCGAAAAATTTCTTAAATTATTACGAGAGAAAGCGACGTCTGATTTAGGATGAGTTGGTATGAGAGAGACATCAAGTAAGTCCGTGTTAACTAACACCTGATAGTTGCTAAACAATGTTCAATGTGTAATTTTAAGAGTTCAAACTATCATTTATGAGCCGAGCTGTGGTGATGCACTTCAGAATGTGTGCCACCAGAGAACCTGGTCTGAGATAGTGCCACGGAGGTCGATGATTCTGGCACCGTCGTCGGCTACCCTCCCTCCGATCCTCTTAAACTCGCAGTAATCTCACACCTAAACCAACTTTTGAGAGTTGGATTCTGGGAAAAGTCTCCGCAATCGTCTTATCAGTTCAAATCCTTCTCGATGGCCCAATCTTTTCAAGTGGGAGCTCCGAGTGTGACTGGGGAAAAGCTTCACGGTAAGTACAAAGAAGACGGTCACCACTCACTAAACCTGCACGAATTACCGTAGTCAAATAGTAAATTAACTTATGATTTTAATAAAATAAACACACACACACTTTACAGTTTAACTGAATAGTAATATCCATTTATATTCAATAACTAACAAAAATGCCTCCTCTGATAGTCTTCAAAATATTGACGCTGCTGCTGCTGCCTTCTATCAGAAGGATGACACCATAAAGTTCCCCAGTTGGCCCAAACTAAAAATTTTACTTAAATTGTTATAAAAAAAAAACTTGGAGTCGTTGGAATAGTATGAATTACTAAAGATGCCTTCTCGGATCGACTTCAAACTTTCACCACTGGTGGGTTTCCTTAAGAGGAATGGAGCTGCGTAAATTTTAATATGCCAATTTTAATAGTTTATCTATGCAATACTTACGCCTATTATAATAGGCTTTAAGCCCTAAACGATGATCCATCATAATTGGGAACTTTTTTTTTTTTTTGGTGTGGGTGCCAATGTGAGAATTTGACAGCAAATTTAAAAATGGATTAAAAAAAAAAAACTCATAGAACTGTCGAGAATTTTAAACAGAATATAAACGAGAAAAGAAAACTGAACGAAGATAAATTCTGCCTCGTCGTAAATTTTTAAATTTAACGGCACGATAGACTTCACTATTTTCGGAACATTTTTTTTTTCTCTCGAAAATTTTAGTTTATAACTCGAGAACGCTCCATTCGATCAGCTTCAAATTTTCAACGGTGATGCACTGTATCAAGGGCAAGATTCGCGGGAATATTTGCATACGTGGAAGCACCGTGGACAGTGTTATATATATATATGCCATTCCGAGATTTGTCACCGTGTGATAACCCAGAGAAAAATCTCCTCTGACCGGTATGAAAATTTTAACAGTGGTCATATTTTGTTTAAGATCTGGAGAATGCCTCTTCTGGTTGGCTTGAAATTTTTAATGTTGATGTGCCCCCCCCCCCCACAGGAAGTTTTGCTTTGATTTTAGGGTTAAATAATAACTAGAAAATGCGTCTTCTGAAGGACACAATACCATGACGGTATTGTGCCTTTTTCCTTTAAAAAACATTGCTTGAGTTTAGGTTATCGCAGGTTAAACCTGATAACTTGTGGATACGAAATAATAACTAGAAAATGCGTCTTCTGAAAGACATAATACCATGACGGTATTGTGCCTTTTTCCTTTAAAAAACATTGCTTGAGTTTAGGTTATCGCAGGTTAAACCTGCATAACATTCATGCAGCAGCTTAATAAACCTTAAACGCAGGCAAATCTTACTTAAAGAAAAGTTTGGATTTATTTTGGCCTTAGTCCCAATTTCCCTTTTTTTTCCGTAATGGAAGACACTTGGGAAAAACTGAAATGCTGACTTTCATGTGATAATTTTCCGAGTGCCTCATCTAACTGCCTTCACCTTTCAACAATGATAACTTGATAATGCAAAGACTGAGCGGCTTCAAACCTAACATGCTTGTGTAATTTAGGATGTTTCTAGATAACTAGAGAATTCCTCTCCAGTTTAGCTTCAATGCTGTTTCTAATAACCTACATTTTTTTTATTATAAAAATTATGTCCGTGTACACTGACGTACAGGAGATATGTCCGTGTACACTGACGTACAGGAGATATGTCCGTGTACACTGACGTACAGGAGATATGTCCGTGTACACTGACGTACAGGAGATATGTCCGTGTACACTGACGTACAGGGATACCTTCCTCGGATCGTGCAGCAAGCTCAATAATTATAATTTTTAAATTGTTATAGGAAGCGGTCAATCTGGTTATGTCCATCAGGGTTTTGGGAACGGGAGGAAATCAGGTATGATTCGAGGAGGGGAATAGTAGTTCCAATTCTTTGTATCAAGATCCCTTCATCGCCGAAGTACCTTCGACTGACTGCAATCTAAGATTAACTTTTGCCTGGAATACAGGAAATTTCTGTATTGACATTAATTACAAGTATTATCTCCTGGCTTTATACATTGGTTTTCTTGTTGCATAAAAAAACACGTGTTTGGACCTTATATATTCAGAAGACATACGTATGCAAATATGGTGTCGACATACCCAGACTTAATATATACACATTACAACATAAATGTTGCTTTCTCTACCAGTATATCTCACTACCGCGTTCTTGAAGTCTTCTTCGCTCTGGCTACCTCTCTTCCCTATCTCCATTTCTCCGTTTCTCTCCTCTTCATCTTCCTTCTCCTATTTACCATCCCGAGTCAGCAGCCACGAGGATGTTGAGGTCTTGTAAGCTATTTTTTTTTTTTTGGAGTGCAGTTCTTTGATCAGCCTCCCCCACGTAGTTCTACTCTCCCAGCAGCCTCCCCCACGTAGTCCTACTCTCCCAGCAGCCTCCCCCACGTAGTCCTACTCTCCCAGCAGCCTCCCCCACGTAGTCCTACTCTCCCAGCCGCCTCCCCCACGTCGTACTCCTCTCCCAGCAGCCTCCCCCACGTAGTTCTACTCTCCCAGCAGCCTCCCCCACGTAGTTTTATTCTCCCAGCAGCCTCCCCCACGTAGTTCTACTCTCCCAGCATCCTCCCCCACGTAGCTCTACTCTTCCAGCATCCTCCCCCTCGTAGTTCTACTCTCCCAGCAGCCTCCCCCACGTAGTCCTACTCTCCCAGCAGTCTCCCTCACGTAGTCCTACTCCCCCAGCAGCCTCCCCCACGTAGCCCTACTCCCACAGCAGCCTCCCCCACGTAGTCCTACTCCCTCAGCAGCCTCCCCCACGTAGTCCTACTCCCTCAGCAGCCTCCCTCTCCCTCAGTAACTCGCTCCCATGCAAGACATTCACGAAAATAAGAATTGGCGAAAGGTTGGCGACTCTCTCATCGACACAAAGAATCCTAAGACAAGTTTGACTGTATCTCAGCGCGCGAAGAAAAGTAACCCACTGGCGCTCCCAAGCAACCCACTGGGGTGCTAGGGCTCCCCTTGCACCCCAGTGGGCGAGATCTCTCCGGACGGAAATATCCCCATCTAGCAGGCTGGTCCAGGTTTTAGATATTTTTGGCTGGCTATGAAGGAAGTGGAAGTGAGGAAGGGAGAGTAAAGGTAGTTTGAGAAGGGCAGAGTTGAAAGGGAGGGACAGAGTACAGGGGAGGACGAGGAACAGTGAAGGAGAGAGAAAGTAAGGAAAGTGAAGGACCATGAAGGGAGCTAAAATTAAGGGAGTCTAATGATTATACACTAAATCATACCTTTTCTCCACACAACAGTTTATTCCTTCTATCAGTTACTAACCTTCTCAAGTCAGTTTCTTATGATTACAAATTCATCAGAATTATCCATATGGACTCTTCCCCAAGTATTCTAGCAATTGTTCTGGTATCATACAGTACCGTCACCACAGATACAGTACCGTCACCACAGATACAGTACCGTCACCACAGATACAGTACCGTCACCACAGATACAGTACCGTCACCACAGATGCAGTGCCGTCACCACAGATGCAGTGCCGTCACCACAGATGCAGTACCGTCACCACAGATGCAGTACCGTCACCACAGATGCAGTACCGTCACCACAGATGCAGTACCGTCACCACAGATGCAGTACCGTCACCACAGATGCAGTACCGTCACCACAGATGGAGTACCGTCACCACAGATGCAGTACCGTCACCACAGATGCAGTACCGTCACCACAGATGCAGTACCGTCACCACAGATGCAGTACCGTCACCACAGATGCAGTACCGTCACCACAGATGCAGTACCGTCACCACAGATGCAGTACCGTCACCACAGATGCAGTACCGTCACCACAGATGCAGTACCGTCACCACAGATGCAGTACCGTCACCACAGATGCAGTACCGTCACCACAGATGCAGTACCGTCACCACAGATGCAGTACCGTCACCACAGATGCAGTACCGTCACCACAGATGCAGTACCGTCACCACAGATGCAGTACCGTCACCACAGATGCAGTACCGTCACCACAGATGCAGTACCGTCACCACAGATGCAGTACCGTCACCACAGATGCAGTACCGTCACCACAGATGCAGTACCGTCACCACAGATGCAGTACCGTCACCACAGATGCAGTACCGTCACCACAGATGCAGTACCGTCACCACAGATGCAGTACCGTCACCACAGATGCAGTACCGTCACCACAGATGCAGTACCGTCACCACAGATGCAGTACCGTCACCACAGATGCAGTACCGTCACCACAGATGCAGTACCGTCACCACAGATGCAGTACCGTCACCACAGATGCAGTACCGTCACCACAGATACAGTACCGTCACCACAGATGCAGTACCGTCACCACAGATGCAGTACCGTCACCACAGATGCAGTACCGTCACCACAGATGCAGTACCGTCACCACAGATGCAGTACCGTCACCACAGATGCAGTACCGTCACCACAGATACAGTACCGTCACCACAGATACAGTACCGTTACCACAGATACAGTACCGTCACCACAGATACAGTACCGTCACCACAGATACAGTACCGTTACCACAGATACAGTACCGTTACCACAGATACAGTACCGTCACCACAGATGCAGTACCGTCACCACAGATGCAGTACCGTCACCACAGATGCAGTACAATCACCATAGATACATTAACATTAAACTGACTCCATTCCAAGTCTGTTCCAGTTGCCGAGACACATTCTGAAAGCCTTCCAACACCAACCGAGTTTCCATTAATGATCTGGGACATGTCAGCGGCACTGATACTGGCCTGGAGACCCACTGGCACTGGCCTGGACACACACTGGCACTGCCCTGGAGACACACTGGCACTGCCCTGGAGACACACTGGCACTGCCCTGGAGACACACTGGCACTGCCCTGGAGACACACTGGCACTGCCCTGGAGACACACTGGCACTGCCCTGGAGACACACTGGCACTGCCCTGGAGACACACTGGCACTGGCCTGGAGACACACTGGCACTGGCCTGGAGACACACTGGCACTGGCCTGGAGACACACTGGCACTGGCCTGGAGACACACTGGCACTGGCCTGGAGACACACTGGCACTGGCCTGGAGACACACTGGCCTGGAGAGACACTGGCACTGGCCTGGAGACACACTGGCACTGGCCTGGAGACACACTGGCACTGGCCTGGAGACACACTGGCACTGGCCTGGAGACACACTGGCACTGGCCTGGAGACACACTGGCACTGGCCTGGAGACACACTGGCCTGGAGACACACTGGCACTGGCCTGGAGACACACTGGCACTGGCCTGGAGACACACTGGCCTGGAGACACACTGGCACTGGCCTGGAGACACACTGGCACTGGCAGGGTCTTCAAGAAATACTAGGAATGAAACTACGGTCACTGTTTGCAGGAAGTTATTTTGCAAGACGTTACCTTGACAAATCTGAGCCACAACGACAGAAGTTTGTCTGTAGTCGCTTCTGGAGGTCACCGCCCTTGCGGCCCGGTCCCAGACCAGGCCTCCTGGTTGCTAGCCTGATCGATCAGGCTGTTGGTGCCTGCCACCCGCAGGCCAATGCATGCATCACAACCCGTATGACCAGGATCCTGTCAAGCTTCCTCTTCAAGACATTAGGAAATGGCTGGCGATCCTCCCCCCCACCTACCCTTATGCATGAAGGTAAGGGTATTAAAGAGTTGTGGCCCTTTTACACTTCCTGAATTGTTTCTCCGTGTACTCATCGCTCTCTTGCTTTTAACCGGAGGTATCCTGCAATGTCTGCCAAGCCTTTCGTGTTCATTTGTAATTATTTAAGTGTTCGGGTTTGGGATCAATCCCTCTAGTATCTTCCAGGTGAAGAGTATCGTGCATCTTTCTCGCCTTTGTTCTAAGGAGTACAGTTGGAGGGACTTCAGGCGCTCACAGTCATTTAGTGGTTAACGAGGTTTAAAGCCTTTCACTACACGAGGGTCATTAAGGCTGCAGGTAATCTGTTCACTACTCGTCAAAAATACTTTAATCCATGAGAGAGAAATTAAACTCTCATTGTATATGCACACAGACAGACACCTCCATCAACTTAAAAAAAACATTACGTGCAGTATTTAAACCCCTCCCCCCCCACATACCAAAAAAAAAAAAAACCTGAAATCCTGCAGTATCGTGGGGAGGTAGAGAGAACCCGCTTCCCCAGAAACACCATGACTAAAATAACCCTTTCCTGGGGGAAGAACCCCCCGCCACTTCTTCCAGCATCACCATGGTGGGTGATGACCCCCAGCCCACCCAAGGAACATCATGGGTGAAGGTGTAAGACAACCTTCTCCCCCAGGAGCACAACGGAGGGGCGGGGGGAAACATAACCTCCAGCTATTGGTTGAAGCACTGGTGATTCAGGAGGCCGGACTGGCCACCTCGTTCAGCGCCTCTGGAGGATTGGGGACCGTTCTCCAGGGATCAATGTAGCCAAGAGCCGCAATCTTGCTGCTGCTGCATGTGCTGCTGTACTGCACTGCTGCTGCTGTTCCAGATGCTGCTATACAGAGGTGCTGCTGCAGCTACTGTACTGCAGTACTGCTGCTGCAGCTACTGTACTGCAGTACTGCTGCTGCAGCTACTGTACTGCAGTACTGCTGCTGCAGCTACTGTTCCGCAGTACAGTGCTGCTTTCCTCTGGTGCTGGAACAGTAGTAATAACACAAATATAACCAGCACTACTACTACTATCAGTTTCTACCGCTGTCTTCACTTGACACTATCATCACACTCTCTCCAGTCTTTATCAACTCTTCAGAAAATATCTGTCGAACAGGTGAGTTTGGTCTATTTGGCAAAGGTGTTTCTTGCCGAATTAAAAAAAAAACTAAAAATTTACTTTTGCCAGAAATCAATCTGAACATAAATGATAATATATATATATATATATATATATATATATATATATATATATATATATATATATATATATATATATATATATATATATATATATATATATATATATATATATATATAAATAAAATGGAGTTCAGTTCGGCCTATTAAGTTTAGTAGGTACGACGGACACATTGTGCTATGTGGCACCGGCGTGTGCTGCTGACGCTGCAGATGTACGACCACCAGAGGAAGGTGATGGCAAGGGAGCACAGTGGCAGATATGAAGAGGAGGGAGAGAGAAACAAGAGGGAGAGAAGAACGTTAGCGCGCACACAAACGCGCGCAATAGCAGTGGTGGCTCACCATCACCATGCATCTCTTGTTATCTCAGCTACTACTACAGACAGCTAGATAATCAAGTCCACATTATGCCAGCTGAGTCATAGTGGATGACAACGATTCCCGGGAATGATCCTACCCGCATCTGGGTTCCCAGGTATCGCCCTACCCGCATCCCGGTTCCAGAGAATAAAGGTTTGCGTTAAGGTCTTCAAGCAGTCTTCACTAGGTCAGAAATTCTACGACCGGCTCTAAATGGACATACTTTCCTAGAAATGAGCGACCATGGATTGAGAGTGGTCCATGCTAGGCGTAAAATCCTAAGAAAGGGCCCTACTCAGTCTTGAGAGGTAATCTTGGTATCGTCGGAAATAGCTACGATAGTCAGAGTACAGAAGACGGTCCTGGCACTGGATGCTGCATTTCCCGTAATTCTGTGTTATTCGCAAGTTTTGCTATCTTACATGCGAGCCTTGGTAAATTCCGCTGCTACAGAACGTTAGGAAAGCCGTAAGTTCTTAAGCATGGCGCTCCTTGGTGCTGGATGCTAGGAACGACACATGCCGACGGGAAATCCTGTTGGCAGACATTCCGTCGAGCGATGCAACATATCTCTCATGAGAGATTGTAGCTGTCAATGATACATTACCTACCCCCCCCCCCTCTCCCCTTCCCCGTGTTTTAGAGATGTATCGAGCTTGTATAATTCAATATTGTCGGCGGTACGCTGTCTGGTTCCAACAACTCCTGGCTACACACAATTAACTCGCACATAAAAGGAACTTATGACGTTTCGGTCCGACTTGGGCCATTAACAAGTCACACACACTGGCTATCATCGCCCCTGGGATCCGATCTCACACCAAGCTTTATAAATTTGCGAAGTAAATATCATAGAAATCAGAAATACGGTACTAAAAAACGACTAAGTAAATGGAAGTGTACACGGAATGTAACTGCAAATTAAGATTTACCTGCCGCCTTACAATGTGTTCATGAGACAACGAAAACCGGCAATCCTGACAGTGCAAAACCTTAAACAAGCTTCCGTTTTACTCTCTTATGACAGGATAATTTAAAAAAAAAGTGTTGCTCGCTAACCGGATAAGTTTCCCTCCCAGTGACGGATGCACAAAAAAAACAAAATGGTGGCTAAAATCAACAAGCAAAACTCAAACAAGCAAACAACGCAGCATTCAGAAAGAAACCGCACACAGAGAACAACTTAAAAGTGAAACTCGGCGTTTGCAAAACGACAGAGTCCAATGAGATCGAATGATGGTTAAGCTCCCAACCATTAAATAAACTTGCGTTCCAAGTATACCAGCACACAGCCGATATACCAAATAGCGTCGATCTGGAGTTTTGACTCGCTGATCGCGGGTTCTAACCCCGCCCGTGGTATGATTTGATATACCAAATTCTATTTAATAATAACAAAAATCCTCATCCACCCCGACCCCTCAGGTTCATCTTCGTCAACCTCAGCAGGAACACCAGCTGCTGCACTGCCTCCCTTCTTTATTTCCCAGTTATCACCCAGGAGACGAGGCTGTTCTACGGTATATCTCTGATGGGCTTTAGAGACTTCTCTCACATACTCCGCAGGCCGGCTCTGTCAGCCAGGCTGTTAATGCTGGCCCCATACATCCATCACAGCCTACTGAATACTTCTTCCTGCCAGTGCTGGAATGCGATAAAAAAATTATTAATTTAGAGAGAACTCTTAAACGTTGGAGAATAAGGTGCCAAGGAAAGGCTATGTAAATCCCTACCACTGAATTACAGACCAATCTTTATGTATCATAGTTACACAGACGCAGTGCGCGGCTATCCTACTATATACGGATTACACAAAGGGAACAACTTAACATCTAGTATAAAAGGGGTGATGGTGTGTGTGTCACCCTGCGCGGGGAGATTTCAAGGGATATTCAAAAGTGGGGAGTAAGTTGAAGAGTTAGGTGGTTGTGGGGAGTAAGTTGAAGAGTTAGGTGGTTGTGGGGAGTAAGTTGAAGAGTTAAGTGGTTGTGGGGAGTAAGTTGAAGAGTTAGGTGGTTGTGGGGAGTAAGTTGAAGAGTTAGGTGGTTGTGGGGAGTAAGTTGAAGAGTTAGGTGGTTGTGGGGAGTAAGTTGGAGTTAGGTGGTTGTGGGGAGTAAGTTGAAGAGTTAGGTGGTTGTGGGGAGTAAGTTGAAGAGTTAGGTGGTTGTGGGGAGTAAGTTGAAGAGTTAGGTGGTTGTGGGGAGTAAGTTGAGTTAGGTGGTTAAAACACTACACTGTTGAAGTTATCGCTGATAAGTCATTTAACACCACCTCCACATTCTTTCTTCAGTGACCTTCCTGGAACGTGAAATCACCACTATGAAAATAACTGCTATTTCCTCGTCAACCCACTTTTTACTGACGTGCACATGTGAGCAAGGACGTGCACACCTTCGCGTGCACACATTCACTGCTTACTTATGCACAAGCAAAACTAACAAAGCGGCAATAATCACCTTCACAGAAATAAAAACCGAAGCAAACTAATCTAAACTACTTACTATCCATAACTGGTACACCACACATCGTTACGAGAAATTCACCGAAGAACGATTTACTAGGTAGACCTGTGATGGGTTTCTAGAGTCTGCCTACTCCCACAGTCTGGCTTATCTGGTGCATGTCTGGTCAACCAGGGTGTGTACACTCCTAGCCGAGGTTGCTTGGGCAAATATATAGCTCCTGGGCCTGCCTGCCTCTCTGCCCCCTCTGACAACCAGTTTTACAGATTCTCAGCCTCATGGGCCCTACAGTACCCGCATCAAACTTACTCATCCAGGGCATTTAAATTCACAAAATCAAATTGTATTTTCTGACATTGTTCCGGGTGGATTTTCAGTCATTTCTTTTCGGCTCTTGTCTAAATTCAAGCAACGTCATTATCCATCCTGTTAATGCCTCAGAGTATCTTCTCCAGATAATACACGGCACGTGTCCCATGGCCTAGTAGGCAACACTCTTGCTTCACACGCTGAGTGTCCCTGGTTCGATCCCCGGCAAGGGTGGAAACATTTCGACGTGTTTCCTTACACTTGTTGTCCCGTTCACGTAGCAAGCAAGTAGGTACCTGGGTGCTAGTCGACTGGTGTGGGTCGCATCCTGGGGGACAAGATTGAGGACCACAATGGAAATGAGACAGACAGTCCTCGATGACACACTGACTTTCTTGGGTTATCTTGGATGGCTAACCCTCCGGGGTTAAAAATCTTAACAAAATCTTAGCTTATTCTTGCATCACCTACAGTAAGGGACACGTTTACTGCCTCTTACATGTCCATGTTAATTGAGGAAGAGTTTACGTGGCATATCTCACCACGCCCTGGTTGATCAGGCTCTGATCCACCAGGAGGCCTGGTCACAGACCGGGCCGCGGGGGCGTTGACCCCCGGAACTCTCTCCAGGTCTCCAGGTAAACGCGTCCACTCCTAGTTGCTTCAGATTTGTCAAACTGTCAATCTTTCTCGCAGACAGTCACGCCTTTCTCGCAGACAGTCACGCCTTTCCTGTAGTTCTTCACTGACCCTTGATAGCACGGCTCAGCGTACTTCTGGGTGTTCGTCTCCTACAGTATTATCCGCAGCATACGTGCGTGATTATTATTTGGGGAAAGCGCCAGTAGAAGAGGTAATCACGTTTAATATAAGGCAGGGAGAGGGGAAGCAACTTCATTAGATCAAGAGCCCATCGCCGGCATCAAGGTACCCTCCTCTCCTTCCCTTTTAGGGCTCCTGGCCTCGCCTCTTATAACACCACTCGACCGCTCTCACTTATTTCCTACTCGTAGGCTGTCACACCTCTTCTAAAAACTGACTCTGGAGTGCGCCTCCACACCAGTCATCTCACATCATGTCCACCTGGCACTGAAGAAGTTATTTCCTGACATCTTTATGGTTCATTTGCCTCACCAACTTTCGTCCATCCTCCTTTGTCCCGCCTATCCCCTGCCTTGGCTAGCAGTCTGTCCCTATCTGCCCGTAGATAAGTCCTCATGAGTAACCTGAATGTCGTATCCCTCCTGCTGGTCTATCCTTTATCTGTTTTGGTCTTGCAGCCCAAACCTCTCAGCCGTTACTAACGGCTTGATAAAGCTCCTGGAGAGCGAAACGTTGCCACAAGAAAATGTCACATTAGTTTCACTTGTGTCCTTTTACTCAACATATTGTCGGTAATTCTACCAACATTAATACAAATCTGTTTTTAATCTGGTTTATTCTCACGTGTGATCTGTATGTGGGGCTCCAAACTGCATGCTGTGATGGGCTCACACACACACACACACACACACACACACACACACACACACACACACTAAATCTGAAAGTTCCTAAATGCTATTCTATGTTTGCCAATCCCGCATATGCTACACAAGTTATCCGGCTAATAAGGGCCTCCAGCGATATGCTCGCCGCTGTGCTTACCCTCCACCCCTCCCAAGCAAGCCTTAAAATTATTACATTTCAAGGCAATGGAAAAAATCAAGAATCCTCTAAACTATGTCCTCGCTACTGACAAAAAATCCAAGAGAATTAATTTTATGATCCGATATGTCCCCACGAAAACATTTCTGTCACCTACGTCATTTTCCTCTCGTAAGTTAAACAAGATCAAATTTACGAAATCTAAATCTAGACCGAGTGGAAAATTTTCAGGTTATGCAACAAGGTTTTATGTAAAAAAAAATAAAAAAAAGGTTGACGGACACGGGGATGTGCTGCCAAGTTGAACGTTTGCCAAGGTGTGTCACCCGTGGACCAGCGTCCTCAGCACCCTCCCCACCAGTGTGTACACCACCATCCCCACCACCTGTGTGTACACCACCATCCCCACCACCTGTGTGTACACCACCATCCTCACCACCTGTGTGTACACCACCATCCTCACCACCTGTGTGTACACCACCATCCCCACCACCTGTGTGTACACCACCATCCCCACCACCTGTGTGTACACCACCATCCCCACCACCTGTGTGTACACCAACATCCTCACCACCTTCCTCACCACCTGTGTGTACACCACCATCCTCACCACCTGTGTGTACACCACCATCCCCACCACCTGTGTGTACACCACCATCCCCACCACCTGTGTGTACACCACCATCCTCACCACCTGTGTGTACACCACCATCCCCACCACCTGTGTGTACACCACCATCCCCACCACCTGTGTGTACACCATCCTCACCACCTGTGTGAACACCACCATCCTCACCACCTGTGTGTACACCACCATCCTCACCACCACGACTTGTATGCCCACATCACCATCTGCCATGACTACATCTTCAGTAGTTCCATATATACTCCATCTGTTGAGACATCAGCGTCTCATCTGTATAACCGTATGCCAGCTGTTATATTCTCTGCATCTTGTGTACCATCCATATTCCCATCTACATCCCATCCTTGTCCCGCCAACATCACACGCTTTACAGAAAGCTCGATATACCTCCACAGACATACCACAACAGTTTGACGGACTTGCCGCTGACGGACATACCTAAAGAGACTTATAGTTGGCTATCTGTTATGACGTTTAAAGAAAAGAATTTATTGAAAAGAATGTCATTACCCCCAAGCAAGTCTTCCAAGAATCCAAAAGGAAGCTAGCTTTTATTTTTTTGTGTGAGACAAGCACGAGTATAAGGACACTACACCGCTCCTCTGATCTACATGGTAGATCATGTCTGTGGTAACTAGTTACCACAGATACGACACAGAATGGGAGGGTCGTCACACATAAGGTACCGAGACCACTGACGATACGTCAAACAAGATTCCAATACAGGTACAGTACCTGTTGATTGATTAAAGGGGTTTAAAGCCAATCGATCGGACGAAGATCAAGGCTGCACGTAAACTGTTTACCACCAAACAGGAATACCTTAATCCCTAAGGTAGACTAAAATAAACTCGGCATATATACGCTGAGACATACACCTCTCGGGGTATACATGTCATACAGTATCTGCAAAGTTCAAAATATTTAATTTCAGCAATGATGCAGTAACCTGCGGACGCATTACCATCTCTCCAGCCGGAGTATCTCGTACGAATTATGAAAACACATGTAGCTGAGCGAACCTTTACGACAATTTACGTCAATTTGGTTCAGCGACAAGCGAATATTCTTACGTTTTGGAAGTGCGCACTCCACCACATACATGAAAGACGCGTCTATGCAACCATAGGAAGCCGTTGTCAGTTGAACTTTCCTTCAAAGAACACTAAGGTGAAAGTCACAACAGCCAAGAAGATGACGGGGTGGATAATAACTTAAAAAAAAAAAAGGAAACAGTAGCTATGGTGACACTGTTCAAATCGCTTGTGCTTTCTCGTTTTGAGTATTATTCAGTGTTGACGGCTCCGTTTAGAGACTGGAACAGTACAGATATCATTTACAACCCTCAGAGCCACTCGAGGGGCCTATTCCCAAATCTTCACAATGCCATAATACTGGAGTGAGTTATGGAAGTGCAAAATAAGCTCAACGAAAAGCAGGGACGCCGTGTTCGCAATAAGGGAACACTGTATCAACATCCGTGGCTCCACACTATATAACATCTTACCAGAAGATACCAGGAACGCGGCTGGGATAAGTACAGAGAGTTTTCAAGAGGAAACTGGAAAAGCATCTCCACTAGGTGCCACATCAACAGTCTGGTTGACCAGGTAAGCAGCAGACAAGCCTGTCCCAGAAGAAAAACACTCGAAACTCAAAGGTATATCAAAAGCAAATCAAAGTGAGCTATCTTTAAAGAAAAGTTTCGCTCATGAAGAGCTTTAGCGATCCATAGGACTCAAAGCGCCTGATGGGCGAAACGTTTCCCGAAAAAGGCCCTTGGTAGGCGAAACTCTCCCTTATAACAAGCTCCAGGTGATGAGGCTAAGAGAGGGCAATGATGTGTACCTGTGAAGACTATGTGGGAGGGACACACCACGTGGGAGGGACACACCACGTGGGAGGGACACACCACGTGGGAGGGACACACCACGTGGGAGGGACACACCACGTGGGAGGGAAGGGCGCCCAAGACAGATCTTGCATATCTAGAATTGAGAGGATACTTAAGAAAAGGATATCAAGAGGAGATGATATCACTAATAAGAAGATATCTAAAAGTGTGACCATGAAGGAAGAGGAGGAGGAGACTCAGCGGAGGAAGACAAAGGGAAGAACGGGGTGGAGAGAATAAAGTGGGGGAAAAAAAACAATGGTGGCAGACATGAACCAGGAGGCAGAGTTCAACAGACACTGGGGGGGGATAACAGAAGTCAGCACCAACGGCAACAGAGCCAACAACAGCAACAAAAACCAGCTGAACAGAAAGACGCAATACCAGCAAACAGCACAACAGTGCCACTAATATCAACACCTGCAACAGCACCGCCAGTAACAGCAACAACAACAGCTCCACTAACAGAACCACCAACAGAAAACTTAATTTCTTCACTAACAGCGCCAGCAGAAATAACAGCAGAAGCAGAAACAGCAGCACCAGCAGTAGAAACAGCAGCACCAGCAGAAGCAGAAACAGTAGCACCAGCAGAAGCAGAAACAGTAGCACCAGCAGAAGCAGAAACAGTAGCACCAGCAGAAGCAGAAACAGTAGCACCAGCAGAAGCAGAAACAGCAGCAGAAGCAGAAACAACAGCACCAGCAGAAACAGCAGCACCAGCAGAAGCAAAAACAGCACCTGCAGCAGCAGAAGCAAAAACAACAGCACCTGCAGCAGCAGCAAAAACAGCAGCACCTGCAGCAGCAGCAAAAACAGCAGCACCTGTAGCAGAAGCAAAAACAGCATCTCCTGCAGCAGCAGCAAAAACAGCACCTCCTGCAGCAGCAGCAAAAACAGCACCTCCTGCAGCAGCAGCAAAAAACAGCACCAGCAGAAACAGCACCAGCAGCAGAAACAACAGCTCCTGCAGCGTGGCCAGAGGAAATGCCAAGCAATCTTCCGAGCGGGCAGCAACAGCAACGCCAGCACCACCACCCTTGCCCAGGGACCAGTAGTGCCCCCAGGGACCACACCTCAGGGACCACCCCATCCCAGGGACCACACCTCAGGGACCACCCCATCCCAGGGACCACCCCATCCCAGGGACCACCCCATCCCAGGGACCACCCCATCCCAGGGACCACACCATCCCAGGGACCACACCATCCCAGGGACCACCCCATCCCAGGGACCACACCATCCCAGGGACCACACCATCCCAGGGACCACACCATCCCAGGGACCACACCATCCCAGGGACCACACCATCCCAGGGACCACACCATCCCAGAGACCACACCATCCCAGGGACCACCGCTACTGGAAGTATTCAAGTGTTAAGTACAAGGTTTACCTAACGAGGTCAATTAAAAAAAGGCCTCGCATCTCTCTCCAACGCCATCACCACCAACGCCATCACCACCAACGCCATCACCACCAACGCCATCACCACCAACGCCATCACCACCAACGCCATCACCACCAACGCCATCACCACCGTAGTTGATCTTTCAGGAGAACACTTTACAATATCCGTCATCGCCTTTCCGAAAACGCCCAGCTCAAGCTGAAAGATTTCAACACTATTATTTCTACATTCTGTGATGGAATATGACAGGGGAACACACAAGCTAACATTTATTTCCATAATGTAACTATCGCAGGCCAGCAACACACTACTGATGCATCTAATTTTGCCCAATAAGAAAAAAAACTGCCCCGCCGCCACCATATTAGCTCTGATGGCCTTGGAAGGAAACAACCAGGACGACTCTTCCCACCATCACTGCTGCTCACACTGATGTTCATATATATAAACCAGTGTTCCTGCCAGGAACCCAAAGATAACAGATCGCGTTGTCTCTTACGAGACGCACCAACTGCACTGTCCAGGACATTGCTTCAGCAACACATGCTGCAATGCTGCCAGAGACAGGTCATCACAAGACTAAGACCCGTGCCAGGACTCCAGTCGCGGCGGACCTTATACATACATATACACTGATGCGTGGCTCTATTATCGTTGAGATGTTACAACCAGGTATATGGAATCAATAATTACTGATGTCGTGGGGTTCTTGGAGGGATGAACAGTAGTGAGGAAAAAAAAAACACCGTAGACTGTTATACGGAGACGTTATTATTGGTATTACTTAGAGCCCCAGCCTGACCAAGTCCGCCTATCTCTAGGTCTATCAAGAAGTCAGAGAGAAATCTTATCGGTGCACGAGCAGGACGCATTGTATGGTGTAGACAAGCGTTTACCGTGTGAGTTGTTATATTCCACACCGAAACCCAATTATAACCCTGATGATTTCATAGCAACTCGTACCAGCATAGCTCAAGGTGTTTTTAGAAGAATCCGTGAAACACTTCATAAATCAACAGCAGAATTTACTAGAGTAACTGATAGCCGTGCTAAGCCGACAAAAGTTAGTGGGTTCGAGAGTAATGCTGACTAATTTCAACAAAACATCCGCAATGCCTAAGCTCGATCAAAAGTTTGTTGGCCCTTATCGAGTAGTTGAACATATCAATGGCAATAAGTATAAGGTTAGAGAAATTAGTACTGGTCAGTACAAAGAATCGCATTTAGATCATATGAAGTTAGTATGCGATGTTGTTGATATTGCTACCCAGACTAATGTGACAGTCGCTGACAATCATCTGAACTCTGTACCCTCTACCTCTAATACTCAGCCAGATAATCAACCCGAATGTCGTTATTCTTTGCGTACTCGACAAGTATTGAGAAACCCTCAAGTATCTTTTGTAGATACTTGTTCAGATCTCCCTCAGTCAAGGTATGTGTTAGCCATTGCAAAGAAATTCGATCCTCCCAGAGATGATAACCATTCTGCATATGTAAATCTTACCCTCGCAGAATTGGGTTTAAATGTACATAGTCTGTATAATTAGATGTCCAAGATGAATGAAGTTCTCAACTGTGTGTTTTGTTATCAGCTGATCAGTTTTCAGATTATTTTTTTTGTGTTCACGTTCCCTCCGAGTTCTGAGAATTTAGCAGTAATGATCTGTGTGCACCAGATTTGCCTTGCTGTTAATTACTTTCACCTTTGTAAATATATATTTATTCTTCCTCAGAATCCGTAGAGTGCACGAATACAGATCGATCGATCAATTCCATCCTTTATTATACCATGATTTGTTCTTATAATTCATAATACATTACGTTAAAACCCATTATGATAACATCCATTAGTTTTAAGTTACATATGTCTTTGTTATTGTACAGAATCAGCCCAGAGCCACCTGCCTGTTCAGCCTATAGTGTAGTATTGTATGTCGAGACGACATACGTAACATGACCGAGCTGTCAGCATAGTGATCCCTTACACGTGTTATATAGCTTATCTGAGTACCATAGTTAGCACCATCAATATGTTTTATATATACGATCCCTTGCTAGGCCTAGGGACTAGTTTGTGTGACGTCACGTGATGCGCATGTGTGCGTGAGAGCCTCTGTAACACTCAGTTCCAGTTAGACCTACCGAGCAGCAACAGGCAGGCTGGGCCTCCCTTTACCACAGTCTGATAATATAAGTGTTACCATCCAACAAGTGTGTTTAACTGCAACCATCCAATGTCCAACGAACCCCGACGACACTAAAGTTACTATTACTTGTAAATCACCATCTCTTACTAAGGCTTATCCCATACACAGAAGAAACGGAATTTACGAAGATTTCTCCATCACAGCCCCGAACAAAAATTATACTTAGGAGAAAAAAAAAAGCGGGAGTGGGAAATTCGGTGTATAATTCAGTCTACATTATATACCTGACAATAGATAAACAAAAACAATGCTACTATCTCAGAAGATCACATCCAAGTTAGCAGTAGGAAAAACCCACTAGTCGTGTGGATCTCAAAGCGAGTGAGCGAGAGAGAGAGACATTCACTCCTCACCACACCGGGCATGACAAGAGCAATGCAACATTCTTGCGCCCCACCAACCATTCCCAGAAAAACCTCCTTGCTTGCCCTTACCTCCAACACCCATCATATCCCACGCAAAATAATTGTACTGAACGCCCCGTTTCGTCCATCAGAGGCGCGTTCACATACAAAGTCATCATGATAAATGGTAACTGTCACAGGTGACGTTCAGTGGAATAACACACAAACTCTCTTCCCATCTAACACGTTCTCTAACGTACGGTGCGTGTTCCAGCCTTTACTTCAATATATCTGCCTTTCCACTTTACAGCCATGTGTAACAGTGAGGTATCTAGTATTTTATAATATATTAATATAAAACCTTTGGTCTGCCCCACAGTTATGTAACCTCTAAATCAGGGTTGTCCACCGGGGGTTGCACGCACCCCTGGGGGGTTCACTTGAGCCTCACTCCAGGGTGCATGAACCCTCCCTGGGATACAATATTATTATATACGATTCTTTGGTCAACTTGTATGTTATTAATATACTTAAAATTAATGTTGGTAAATTATGGAATAGATTAGGAGTCAAGACAATAAATAATGAGCCCAGCTCATCTTCAAACCAAGCAAGCTCCTGGTCACTCAGAAAGCTGAAGCTTCTGCTTCAAATTATCAGCAAAATGGAGAGAGGGCAAAAAATCTATTTGCTGCTAAAACTAAAGTAATTTACAGGTTTTGTTTTTGATAATTCCAGCCAAATAGAACAATTGTGTGTGTTCTTCTTTGAATACACATTTTTCTTATTACGGGAGTACGTTGTTTGGTTCAACCAATAAACAAAATGCGAGCTTAATATATTTTGAATGTTAATTCAATGCTGTTCTTGCTATATAAAAAAAATGCTAGATGGGATACCTGGGTTAGGATAAATTTGGCTTGGTGTACATAAACTAAGTTACACAGCCTCTCTCTCTCAATCATCCAGTTTTAATATAACTATTATACATGGTCAACTTTCCATAAACTACTACTACAACAACTACTACTACTACAACAACTACTTTTACTACCATCCGTTCTCTAATTTCCTCTCTCTATTTTTGTTCTCTGTGTAATATTCACTGTTTATCTCAAATACGAATATTCGTAATGCTTCCAACATCCGCCTCGCTGCAGCAACCTGGATGATCAGACCTTGATCCACCAGACGTGTCGGTACTAGTACTATATACCTGGAGTATACTTAGAGAGGGTTTCGGGGATCAATACCCCCACTGCCCGGTCTAAGACTGTACTCGAATACATGTCCCTTCGTTCATCCCATGATTTTTTTTCCCAGATTCCTCAAGACTGCAGTAACTGTCTCTTCGTCACTCCTCTGATTCACCTCAACCTTCACAGATCCACCAGCTGACACATCCACTCCTAAGAATTTAAGAGGAAAAGGCGGTGAGTGGATAGGATTGCAGGAGCTACAAAACCTATTTGTAAATACTGTAGACATGAACTGGACTTCGTTCTGGAAGTGGAAGGTACAGTACCTGTACAACACCAGGGTACAGTACAACACCAGGGTACAGTACAACACCAGGGTACAGTACAACACCAGGGCACAGTACAACACCAGGGCACAGTACAACACCAGGGTACAGTACAACACCAGGGCACAGTACAACACCAGGGCACAGTACAACACCAGGGTACAGTACAACACCAGGGCACAGTACAACACCAGGGCACAGTACAACACCAGGGCACAGTACAACACCAGGGCACAGTACAACACCAGGGCACAGTACAACACCAGGGCACAGTACAACACCAGGGCACAGTACAACACCAGGGCACAGTACAACACCAGGGCACAGTACAACACCAGGGCACAGTACAACACCAGGGCACAGTACAACACCAGGGCACAGTACAACACCAGGGCACAGTACAACACCAGGGCACAGTACAACACCAGGGCACAGTACAACACCAGGGCACAGTACAACACCAGGGTACAGTACAACACCAGGGTACAGTACAACACCAGGGTACACCACCAGGGGTGTAACCTCCCTGGATGGATGCTGCTCACTGACCTACATTTTAAAGATTTTTTTTCAGTATCCCTTCTATCACTTCTTAAATGGCTATACATTATAGTTTCTTGTTGAAAACCACCCACGGTGTATCAGGGCCTGATAACCAGGCCCTGATACACCGCGAGGCCTGGTCATGGTCAGAGCCGCAGACTCGGACCCTTCAGGTATACTCCAGGTAAGCAGTACGAACAAGAAACTATGATGTAAAACCCACTTAAGAGATACAGAAGGGATCCTAAAAAAAAATTTTGAAGATAGGATGGCACCAAGAAATGCTTAATATCTATTATGTGAAGGCACATGTTTTTGTGTCTCGTCTTCCAGCGAGGGTGTACTCAATTCCTCGAATCTTTTTTTTTTTCAGTTATAACTCGTAGAATTCATTTTGTTACGTCTTTAAACAAGTCTGTTTTAATCAAAAGATGTGATTTTTTTGGGGGAGCATTTTGCAGTTCCAAACTGTTATTTCATGGTGCACGTTATGTGGTCTTCGTGTAGAGGAACGTGGGGAGGATGGGTTTGTGGGGGAATGGGTTGTATGGATAGTAAGGGATAGGAATATATATGGGGGAGGGAGAAAGTTACAATATATAAAGAGTATGTGAACTTCTGTGGTCATTCAACACTCGTGCATACTGACACGATAAAAATAAAACGCTAATAAACAAGGGGAATAAATAATTAAAGTGCCTCTAAAATTTCGCCGAGGTCCCTGCAGATACCACGGTAATAATAAAATAAAAACACTTAGACAAAAAAGGCTGAGTCCTTGGAAAAATTAGGATGTTTTGCAGCCAGCAGCAGCAATGAATGAGGTTTGCCCTTCTATCCTCAATATATACAGCTCTGTATAGAGCTGCTCAGATGAACAGCTCTATACAGCAGCATTCCTCAGTGCATCACTCGGACAGGTCTTCAGCACCAACACACGTGTGTCTTTATGGAAGCCGGGACGGGGCGTGTGGGCGGGGAATATAGGCGTGGGTAAAGACGGAGTTGTGGGCGGGGGTGTGGGTGTTGCATCACATAGCGGACACAGGGCAGCAGCGGCGCAGCAGCAGCAACAGCAGCGTGGTCAGGAAATAACACCCACAGCTGCCACAGTGGCGCCACCACTGTCTCCGCGGGTCATTATCCCCACCACCACCACCACAACACTAACACCCCCAACTCTCCCACCATCACCACCCCGAACTCCCTCAGCCGCAATAAAACAAGTTTTGTTTCAGTTTAACTTAAAATAATTACTATCTACTTGGACAATGCGTGGGCCAGAGTCCTGAACAATGTTTTCCCCTTCAACATCAGAAAAAGTGGAACGACGTCCTAAGTAGATTGTTATTCTCTGTTCCGGATGAGTACCTGTTGATGGCTCGGATTCATCACCCCCGCTGCCCCGTCCCAGGACGCGGGGATGACAACCTCTTTTGTCATACTATTAGTGCTAGCAGCACGCACTCAATCGTTATAATCACAGCCCTGCTCATCAGGAACGGGTCAGTTCTTTCCCGGAAGCCTGCTTGCACAGGCCTCCGTTGTCTATGTCCTCGGAGACTGGTGGTGTCAATACTACAGTAGTAGCAGCAGCAGCATCTGTGGCTGCTGCTGCATCAACAGCATCTGTGGCTGCTGCAGCATCAACAACAGCAGAAGCAGCTGCTACAGCAAACACCAGCAATGATTTACATCCTTATCGTCATATATTCATAACCACTCTCCACCCACTAACACTACCATCTACCAACCCTCATTCCTCCCTCCCTTTCTCCATCTCACTCCCT